>NC_141860.1:13030000-13162500 GCF_024713525.1 Acromyrmex echinatior
ATAGCACATCGCACGCACATAGGATTTTTTAAGGCATTGGATACAGCAGTTCTTGCTGCAATTAGTTTTTTTAGCAATGGACATAATTAAAGATAATTAATTTAATGCAGATTTGCGGATTTTAAATTGTCGCGCTTTAAAAATGTACGAGCGCAAAATTCCGTTTTTTCAAATCAATTACGTAATCGGCAGATTCACAGCGGCTGTCAAATCGGATATCTAAAAGAATGCACCCATACGCATAAATCTTAGTAAATAAATATTATATATAAACAATAAGTCTAATTCTAATAATTCTATGTTATATCTATGTGCGATCTATTAGTCTGAAGTCTCCAATTTCGAAAGTACAGATTACAAAGCTCTTATACAATATCACGATTTGACAGCTGTAAGCGCCACATTGAAACAGGAAAGCACCATATTGAATTAGGAAAGATCTCATTTCAAAAATTTTTCGTTCTTGACATAAACTTCACCAGACTAATACACACTAATGTGTAATGTTTAATTTCGAAAAAGTTTAATTTCCAAATTTTTTAAAAAAGTAATACATACAAAAATCCTTTACGAAAATGCAGACGATTTTAGTATCCCCTTAAGGAATTAGACATGTTATTATACTTAAAGATTTAAGAAAAATCGGTCCACAGCTTTGAAATACTTTTTATTACAATCTATTTCTAGTCTCGAAAATTATGTCGTCTCTGAAATGACCGATTCGCTGAGCAACGGACGGAACGGTAAATCGAGCTCCGGAGCAGTGGCATGTTGGCACGTTGAGCAATTCCGTAATCATGTTTATTGCCGAGCTGTATGCGCGCTCAAACGCGAGAGTCCGTGTGCGATCCCGGTCAATATTCATGTTAATCACGGTGAAGTGCACTCAATTAAACATTATCCCTCTCCGCGAAAGGCGGCGATCGGCGAGTGGATACGCGCTCTCGATCGTAAACCTGTGGCGGTTTGAAATACCAATGCGTACAAATTAAAACGCATGTTGTTTGCGGCTAAGTTAAGGCGCTTGATTACATCTTCGCGTATAATGTGGTTGTTTTAATTATACCGCGTTCTGAGTAACGGCAATAAAGAGTAGTTAAAAACTATCTAGTGTGTTTCGGAGAAAGCATCACAATTCGGTGTTGAAATCAAAAGAACTGAGATTAGATTTATTAGTAGCTCTTTAATTTATAATAAAAAATGTAAAATAATAATTCCGTTTTATATATATATATATATATATATATATATATATATATATATATATAAAATTAATAAATTGAAAATGGATTGGCAAAGATTATTGTAAATTTATACCGGAAACTTTTGCCAGCCACTGTGTGTGTATAATTGTGTATACACACATACACACACATATCTTTGTCAATCTGTTTTTCAATTTATAAGAAAGATATGAAAAGAAAGAGCATAAAGAACCACAGCACAAGATGTAGTTAATGATATTTAATTATTCTTGCATTACGAATTACAATAAAAACATTAAACGTTTCGGTCACAATCTGGCCATCTTCAGTAAAATTAATAATATTCTTAAGACGCAGAGTTACATCAAGTTGGAATCAAATTCAACCCTCGTGTGTTATAATTGTAAAGATCGTGTTTGCATCAAAGCGACGCTGCTTCATATAATAATGTTAGAACGTCAGAAGTCATGTAGTAAAAAGTGTAGAACGAGAATTTCCAGATTCTAATTTACAATAATTTATTTAATTATTAATATCTTTTAAAACGGAGTATAAAATAAAGGAAACTACCTATTTTACAGCAAAATAATCGATGAATTAAAAGTATATTTATTTCACAGATAGAAATTTGTCGTGACACTATGTGTTGTTATTGGTCGTATCACATATTTTTCGGTTATTTATATCCATGAGTCAAATAGTTTAGAAACTTCTAGAATTGTTTATTAAGTGCGAGGGAGATCTTTCTTTAGAAGAAGAAGATAAACATCAGGCAAACCTTCAGTATCACTTTGTTTATTGATCCCACTTATTTGGTTTTTAATGTGTATCATTTCTGAAATTCTTCGTTTCATCAATGATTCTGTATCTAAAATTAATTTTTTTTATAAGAAAGAGTTAATAAAATTCTTATTATAATCAATTTAAGGACACGATATTTTAAATGTTAAAATAAATTAAATATTTGTACATACTAGATATTTACGTAATTTATATATATTCCGTATTTGAACAATACAATAAAATTGCTCATTAAACTTATGGTAATCACTGCATCTTCGTCATGAAAATTGAAGATTAGCGAACGTAATGTAAAAATTTCAAACGTGAATTATGATGAAGTTAATTTTACAAAAGTAATCGACATCACGCTAATCTTTTAAAGTTTGCAACTATATATTTAGCGCTTACTGTTCATTCGATATAAATTATCTTTGTTTCGGATTAAAATTATCTGCGTCACGTCCGTAAAGATTTTGAACGTCATTGACCTCTCGATGCAGATTGTACAGGAAAGTGTTGGATTGAACGGTCAAATGATGGGCTTCGTCGATGACATCGTTAATCATCCCGACGTCGTCCGATAATGACGCAGCGAGAGGAAACGACGGAGCAGAAAGATTGCGATTACGCAGGCATATAGTTACAACGGTAAGAGAATGCAGTAGTTATTACTCGGAAGTAAACCGCACGTTGTCCTGGAAGTGAATCAGGATACTATAACCGTCTTCCTTCTGCGCAGGGATACTCCGTCGATTTGTAAACCACACAGGATGAATCAACGATAATCACCCACGCCCGGCTTTCCCGGGGAGGAGATGCGCAGGCAGATTCTTGCAGGATGTGACGGGTATCTCTATTTATAATTGTCGACCGCGATACATCCTGTCCGTGCATAGCCATACAGAGCTTCGTAGATCTCACAAGTATCTTCCTGGAAGTCTCTGTTGTTCGGCAACATTGGCGATTTATGTATTTTTTTTTTATCGGCGACGTGAATAAACAAGCCATTAATTTTGCATGCGAATCGATAGACTTGTTTGATTTTGTAGAAATATTATCAAAGACCAGGAATTATAGATTTAATTCCGGATGTAACACATAGTATTTTTATATTTTTCGAATCTGATTAGATTGCGGGTAGTCAGAAATTTTACAATAAGCATAATTGTTACACACAGTTATATTTATTATATGTTAAATCTCTTTTGAAGTGTATATATATTTTCGATAATTTTCAGTTCAGGAAAGTTATATATTTTTTAATTAAGTAAATTTTTATCATTTTATTTTTTACATTATATAATTACATGCAAAATTTAGGATTTACTGATGTGAGAGAGAAAGTTAAAATTATTAATTAAAATATTTTTCGTTTAGTACTAATTTACGCACAAGTTATTATTAAAAATTATAACTGTATATTTAATTTACTATTATATATTTAGTGGCATAAGAGCGTAGTCAGCAGCTCTCTGAATAAAAATCGAGTATATTAAAATTATATTTTTTAAAAGTACATTGCATTAATTAAAATGCACTTAGTTATGACATTTAATTACCATTATCATTAATTATAGCTTGCCATCATGTTTTCCATGAGACATATTTTTTATGAAATTTTCACAAATATAAACATGATGTTGATCGATGGTTTTTCCAATCTCTGGATGCAAATCCGATTAAAAATATCTAATCGATTATGAAACTTTAAAAAATATGAATATTTATTTTCAAGTAATTTTTTGGCACATTCGGAAGATTTGAAAGTTCTTACGAAAAAAACTTTAGCCGAAAATCTCGTCAATAGCATGTTTCGACGACAAATTTAATTAATAATAATGATAATTGGATGCTATAATTAAATGCATTTTAATGAATATAATGTACTTTTAAAATAATTTTAATTTTTAATATAGTGTTTTTTTAAGGTTATTTTTAGAGAATTGCTAATTACGCTCTTATATCTTTGACTGTATTTAACATTTTAAAAAGAAAGTAATTAATTTATTATAAGCCTTTTTATATAATAATAATAAAAGAATTTAAGCAAAATCTATATCACTTTCGATTTCTAAAAGTATACCTTTGTTAAAAATGATAAATTTGCGAATGAAAACAATAAAAAATATAACTGTCTAAAATCTATACATATTAAGAAACAGAAAAAATAAATTAATAATACGATTAATAACACAATTTAAGAATTCACGCTTAACATGCTTAATATAAATTTGCCACCGTACATAATTTACTGATTAGGTATATCTGATTTATTATTTTTTTTTACAGAAATAATTATATAGCCATAAAGTTATAATACGTTAAACGAATAATAAATAAATAAACTGTCAAATCGTATTAGAATGATTAAAAAAATTTTATAGTAATAGGAAACACGATAGATTTTTTAATAAAAATGTTATTAATTTAATTTTTATAATAATTATAATTTATATTTATGATAAACGTAAATATTCAAAAATATTCAACAATAAATTTTCTATATAAAAACATTGAACATAAAAATATTGAATGAAATATATTGTTATATTATATCGTCCTCTTCATAAATCGGTAAAAAATTATATCAACTGTATCTAACTTTTTAAGATGTTTGTAATATGCACAAAATAAGAACATATAATCTGGGATTTTTTATTAATATTTCTATTGCTTAATTTTATATGTTTACCATTAGACATAGTTTATATTCAATAATAAGAAAAAGATTGATAAGATATGATTAAAATGATCAATATTTATTAAGCTTCCCTTGTTTAAACAAAAGTTTTCGCTTATGGATTTTCAAAAGTTTTTCTAGATAAAATTCATATCGATCGTAATCAGTCAGGAAATCTATTAGACTAAAATACATCATAAAATACATCATTTATGCTCTCCTTTTCGTACGTTTTCTATTAGACTAATCTTTCCGGAAAAGAAACGTTGACGTGTCGGAAATTACGACCGCATTTCCTCGATGTCGTACGAATTCCGATAGGAAACAGTTCGCGCAACGTTTTGCAACAGGGAGAGTCTAGGGTCTCTGCATTTCCGATTGCTTTGGCTAACAGTAAATCGACGAAAAAAAGGCAAAAAGAGAAAAATGAAATGCGCAAGGGAACGTTGCGCAACGTGGCCGTCGAGAGTGCGGTCGTGCGGTTGCAATCGTTCCTAAACTCCTAAGCGCTTCGCTCGACGGCGCGGCGCGAGGTTCGAAAGTAAGTGCCCCCTCGAGACAATGCTTCACGAAAATGGGGCAGAGTAATTAAGCCGTTATATAACGGAGTTCGTGAGCTGGCGGAATGTCGCGGCGTGGTGCAGCACGGTGTCGGTAAATTGGGTGTATGATCACTCGCTGCATCATTAGGTAGACATCTATTCCAGGGAAAGATACGATATAATAGGGAATGATAGACGAAGTGCGAGGGGGTAACCATTAGTTGAAATATTGTCCCATAGATTATATCATTTCATTTGATTTCATATTTGATTTTATCTGATTACAAATTATTTTCTTCATTACATATAAAGTCATTTGGTAGGTAAACGATTTTATCTAATATTACACAATAATTTCTCATATGAGTGATTGCATTACGTAATTATCGGATTAGGTATGGGGATTCCATAGATTTTATATTGATCAGAAACACCGTCCCACGATTATAAGTGATTACCCTGTCGAATATTGTTGATCTCTTTCCTAAATTGACTTCAATTTATCTCATCAGAAACCAAATCGTTCTTGATGAGATAAATATAATCTCGGGTTGAAAAAGATAATCGATCTATGAATTTTTGAGTATTATAAGAATAATTTTAATCGAAAACAAACATAAAGATTATCAATCAGAGAGAATTTAACTCTCCGAAACTGACGATCAAAGGTCAACATATTGAATCTACTCAATATATTATAAATATATTCTTTATATTATATCCGTAAATTTGAATTATTGTTATTAAAATAAAATTGATATTTGTTCTTTTATATGAATTATATTATTTTGATTCCTGGAAATTAATTAATGACTTTTAGTCAATAAAATATATATTATTTAAGCGTATATGAGTCTTACAAATCAACATCAGTTACAGATTTTGAATTAGTTTTGGAAGATTAATGATTCCTTCCGACAAAGGACAGCTAAGTATATTCATTCTTTTAATTGAAAGTAAATGGTGATTATTCGGATTTTGATAATTGGATAATTTTTATTGATTACTGTACTAAATTGCGCCTCAGTGACATTACTCTTACCATTTGTATAATACAAACGACCTTTGCCGTTGTGCGTGCGTACACTTTGGACATTATTATTACAGCACCATTAACGCAACCGGTTCCATGGTGCGATTATGCTCGACTTATCCGACGTGCGACTTCTGAAATATGTTCTCTCGTTTCTAGAGGAAATATCCGATGGATAGATAGTAGAAATCTGCACACCGGATCTCGATATCTACAATCTCACGGATCGTTCGATCGTGCACTCCCTGCTTCTTTCTCACATTCGCGCAAATGTTCAATGTCACGCGATCAATCGAACATCGGTATTTAGAGCAATAATTTTATCGTGTTTCATTACTTGTTTTAAAATGAGATGTCTCTGCAATATAATTTAATTAATTGAATTTTAATTCATAAGGGCAAATTGATTCGCGTAATTTGAGTTTAGAGAACACACGAGCTCAATATATTGTGAACACTTGTATACTTTTACACATACACATATATATATATATATTGATATATATATACACGGCAATATTTTGAATGGCAATATAATAATCACTTGAGGAAAGTGGAAACAAGATACAATTTATTCTAATTTAAGAACAATAAAAAGAGTAAAAATAAAAATCCGTATATATATATATATATATATATATATATATATATATATACAGGAGGTCCCACAATTCGCGCGGAGTATAGGACATGATATTAAAATAAACAACTTTTTTTTTTGTAAAATTGCGTCTGACAAGTAGTTTTTGCAGGAGAGCAGGTTGAAATTATACAAAAATTATTTATTGAATGTAATTTTACTACAGGAAAAAATTGTTCGTTTTAGCATAAAAAACTCCTTTAACAAAATTGCGATAAGTACTTTTTGCGGGAGAGCAGTTAAAGTTAACAAATAAGCACAAAAATTTATTGGACGCAATTTTGCTAAAGGAAAAAGTTGTTTGTTTTAGCATAAAGTGTCATCATGTTGTGTATTCTGAATGTGCGAATTTGGGGACACTGTATATATAGACCTATATAGATGAACAGAATAGTTGGAGTTCATTTGACTTATTTATTATCTTATTTATTATCTTTATTTATATCCCTTAATATAAGAAAAAAAACGTTAATATTAATAAAAGTAGCACTTTAATAAAGCAATTTATTAAAACAACAAGATTACACGCTGTTCTCAGTTTATAAATTACGTATTTTTCTTGCAAAATTATCAGTATATTGTATATACTCAGATTAGAAATCAAATTAAGCTGCAGCCTGGTTTTTTGTCTGCAATTAATATCTTTATACTATTTATTACATATGTATTACTTGGTACATCTTTATTATTTGCATTCACTACAATTATTATTATTGTTATTATTATTATATGAGTGATTTTGATTTATATTTATATTCTTTATATTTTTAATTACATTTTTTTTTCTATATCAGTTATCAAGTTAACTTTTCAAAAATTTTCAATAATATTATTCGTGTACAAAGCATGCCATTTAATATTCGATGGAAATACATAACCAATCATTCGATCAGCTTTCTTTTTTTCCTACATTCTCGCGACAAAACAACGAATTCCTTTCGCTCTCGCAGGTTCGGTGCGGTAGCGACTGATACATCCACCTCGATAGTCGTTCGAGCTAGACCAGCTGAGAAACCTATTACGCCACTGTCTGTTTACACTGGAAGTCGACTATACGCACGACCACGAAATGTTTTTCCACTTCGGCCGAGAATGCAAAGAGAGACTCGCTCATACCCGCGGCGTAGTGGTCGGTCGGCCTTTGGGGAGAAATTGCCGAAGAAACCGCGGGTTGCGGTCAATCCTCGACGATCTACGTCGTAATTGTGCGATTGGAGTTTTTACAAATAAAATGCAGACAGTTCTTATGTTTGCACAATTTTATGTTATTTTTGCAAATTTTATTTCACTTTTTTCAATCGTGTATTACGAATTTAACGTGGTAGATTTTATTTCAACCGTGTGATTTAATAAATTAATGTTACTTTGCCAACAATACATTCGAATTGTTTTTATAAAAATATTTTAAAATAATTGTTATATCATTTTATTTTAGTAACCATTTTAATTTTTTCAATTTTTAATTATTAGAAATTAATGATTTAATTTTTCATCAGACAATGTGATACAGATTTATCGAATTGATCAATCGGGAGAGGTAGAGTACATTGAATGAATATAGATTTATAATCGACAATCTCTTTCTTGACTGAATGAAAACAACTGATATCGGAATGAAGCGATGTTATCAAAATAACTTTAAGAATGTTACTATGAGAAATGATTATTAGTAACGCGAAATTCGCTTTGACGATGTTATAACATAGATTTGTAAACAAGGAAATAAGCAAAACAGTCAAGACATCATAAACATTAAACTGTGAAACGATATTAATGCCTTTAGTTTTCCATAATAGCTGGTATTGCATCATTCCTATTTAAGCATTCTATCCACAAATATACTAATCTATCATATATAAATTTTTCTCTTTCTTATTTTTTATCTTCACGCAAGAAACAGATGATTTATTAAAAAGAATTGCTTGATTCGATCATAAGTTAGAAGTATATTTATAGCGATCTGTGTATGCGTGGGACGTCGCATTACGTTTAACGTTAAGTACGGCGATTTTAGTTTTAATCGACATTGACACTAATCCATAATACATTGCTATATCTGTGATATCATACAATTACATATTTTTAATTGAACCGAAATGTTATACACAGTCGCAAGACGATGATTAGACGTGACACCCGTGTTAAGCAAATAAAGTGCAGCGTCGGGCGATTGCATTTTAGGCCAAAGGCAATGGTAGTAAACCGAGTCGTAAAATACAGGCCAAAGAGTATCTTGAGGAGGAAATAGGCGGGGTAGATTTTGTCGATGCAATCTCTAGGATGATAGGATACGCCGTCGGTCGTGAAGCGGGATCGTATCTCTGGTCGGCCGGTCGCTCGGATGGGTGCCGGAGGTGGCATCGTAGTAGTAATAGTAGACAGTAGTAGTGGTACCACGATGGATGGATGGATGGTGCGGCTGTTTGCGAGTCGCCGGTGCCTGCTCGACGGCGGTGCTTGTGCCACTTTCACTTGGTTACATAACCAAGGTACGTTCGCGCGCGCGAGCGAGCGAGGGGAACTGGGTAAATGGGAGAACCACACGATTCTGCGCTGCCTGCACCACCACGCCGTAGTGGAGAGGACGTCGAGTAATAGTATCATGACTTTAGTAGGGATGCTTAAATTTAACAGGGTATCGATACTTTCACCCGTCTACCGTCGAAAACTGAAACTGGTGGTATTTCGATACTCTCGACGGATTATTTCCGAAAGTAATGTACACCCAGAGTACAGACGTTGTATGGAGAAAACAAGTTTATGCCGCGATAAATTAAGTAGAATCAATAAAATCAGTTTCGTACACATCTTAAGAATGTATATGGAGATAAAATTTATTATATAAAATAGATTAATATAAAACTTTGTTGATAATAAATATCTTTGAAACGTATTCTTGAAATGTACGAAGTAATATTTCAATCAATATATTAGAGAACGTTTAATGTTAAATATTATTTAGCGATTGAATCTTAATTCGTACACTTGATTTTGGTGCAATAATACTTGGAACATCCTGGGAATTCGCAAAAGGCTCGGCACGAGTCTGCGTTTGTTTCTTACGTTTGCCTCGTCGTGCACCGGCTGCAAAGTCCATCGGTGGCCCACGGCTTTTCTGGGTAATGAATGCGTTGATATATTGGCAATGAGGCGTGAATGGAGGGAGCGGGGAGATTGTCGGCTCGATTATGGAGAAATTTTCTTCGAGGTCGGTTTCCCCTTTGGAGTCACGAAGTTTTACCTGCCTGTTTATTTGTTAACTTAATTTAACGCAATTTATCGGGAAGTTAAGCTGATTGAAGCTGATTGTAGAGCTGATTGAAGTTTTCAGTTGTATGAGAAATGAGTGAATTACTAGCCGACGCATTTATTTTATAAAATGATGAACTTGATTCAAGTTTGTGCTACGGACAAAATCATAGTAATGTAAACTTGAACGCGGATATCAATATGTGATATGATTCAACATGTCCTTTATTCTCCAATATAAAAACTCGCGATATCGTTGTGACGTAATGGTACGACGTGCATCAGATAGAGATCACCGCATATTTAGCATTAAATGTGCGGTGTGATGCAGCCTACGTAAAGAAGAGATAGGCCGCGTGAAGCGAATTGCATAACTGCTCGAAGGAAATATGGACTTTACTTATTCGAATGTGGATGTTAGAGCGAGCAAAATACATGTATTATCCAGGGCTGTGGAAGAATTAAACCTACGATGAAATCGCGCGCAATTCCTCACAGTAAATTATAATAAACAGCTATCCATTTTTTTTTTTTTTTTTTCAAATGTGTATATGTATATGCGTCGCTGCGTTCGCTTTATGGCAATTATGTTCTCGTCAAGATTTATAGTCGTCCTTTCGCGGATCTGGCTCTAATAGTGTCTATGCGAGCAAGGTTTAAGAGTGCCTCCAATCACGATCATTAAAGATTTATGTCGTCTCTTTCTTTTCAACGGAGCCACTGAGCGCTAATAATAATGCGCGATTACGCCGCAATTGCGTTATTATTGCGTTTCTGCGCTTTTGCCGCGTCCGTGTGCGACATATACATATCGATCGACTTTTGCATAAGTGAATTAACAGTGGAGAAAAGCGCCTCCGAATCAACAAATCGAGCATACATACTGTCGGATATCAGACAGCATTATAATGCAAAGTAACTACATAATTGACGATAATTTAAGCATGGTCTTTCAAGCGAGAAGCGAACGTGCATTTAGTGGCGTTCTTCATTCGAAGTTGAGTATTCAAATGCGTTGCGTATTTAATTCTTTTCACTTATTCGAATCGTGTCGATAGCAAATGTCTAAATCATAAAATTACAACAATCATAGTTTTTATGAATAATAATTGGCAATTTTTTCTAAAGTATTCAATAGAATATTCAATGAATTCAGTAGAATTAAAGAGCAGATTCAGTGAATAATCATCAATTTATGAAGAATAATCTTCAGATTTTTTTATACCAGACTGCTATATAATCGAAAACAATCGAAAACGAGGATAATTATTAGTTTTATAAAGGTAGCGCATATAAATTAATGAAAAGTTCATAAGCTGATTTGAGTTCAATCTTATGATTATAAATATTCAGAGAATCAAAGAAAAAAAAAAACAGATTCAATGAATAATCATTAAATTATAAGAAATCATTCAGATTTTTTTTTTTTTACACAGATTATTATATACGTAATCGAAAACAATCGAAAGCAAAGATAATTAATATTTAGTAGATTCAAAGAATTAAAGAAGAGATTCAATGAGTAATCATCACAAATTACAAAGAGTGATTTTTAGATTATTTTTCTTTATTTTACGTCAATCTGCTACATGATCGGAATCGATCAAAAGTGATAAAAGGAATTATTAATTTTGCAAAGATATCGGAAAAATGACAAAATAACACTAATAAGTTCATCCTAGACTCCTTTAATTGAACAAATTTAGAAATATATAACATGTAGTACAGGTGATAGGAGTCAACGCTGGTTATCAATTAGCGCAATTCTTAAACATATAAACCTTGACTTTGAACGTTTCCACTCATGATTTGAGTCTTCTTGATCAGCAATCTTTCCCCCTAACGCAACGGTTGGATTATTGCATTACAAATTAAATCTCCAACGTTTTTCCTCTCAAAAAAATTGAACCGCTAACTGTTGCGAGGTAAGTCACCTACTCACAAACGCTGAGTGGCAATGAGAACTCAAGCTAAAATTACATTAATGATTAAAATATTGTATGCATAAAATTTGAAAATTTATAATCATTAATAATCACCTCACCTCACACAGTCGACGCCTCAACAATGAACAATAAATATGTCGAATGCAACATTTTGTACATTGTTAATAAATGAAAAATGATCGTCAAAATTTGAAAGCATTAACTGAGAGAACTATTTGTGTCTTGTCATTTCGGATATAAATAAAGAACAAAAAGCTTAGAAGTTGGGATTTGAATTTAATCCACGTGTACTCGAGGGTTGCTTTTCTCCGGACTATTTTTCCTGATGTATGTAAATAAACGGCGTGGAGCAACAGGTGGGAGTACAATCCGGGGAAGGCGCGGATCCACGCAGCAGAGGACGATCCATCCTCCGCACTTTGTAGGGAAGCGCATTCCACGAACATGGCTCACGAGCAGCTGCGGCGCGGCGATCGTGTGGAGCGGATCCTTTCCAACAACCCCTCCAGAAGAGCGACAAGAGAGGCAGGCGAGGTGGATGCGATGACCTAAATACGAGCCAGTGAAAGTGGCACACACTGGTCAGGCATGGCCTGTACCGCCATCGTCGTGTTCACCCACACACGCGTGTACGCGTTGTACACGGGTGCCTTACTCGCCACCATCGTCGTCGTCGTCGTCGTTGCCGTCGTCGTTGTCATCGTCGTCGTCGATACGTGCCTACATGACGCGTACACTCACGCAAGTTACACATATGCGTGTATACACATATATGTTTCGTACCTGCGTACCTCTTAGGCGAGTTAGTTCTCTTTCCCTGGCTGGCACCGCACGGTGCGGCGCGACGTTGATGAGGTGAAGGTGAAGCAGGAGCGCAGCTACCGACTGATTACTAATTAGAAATTATGGAAATGCACTGCACGCTCGCTCACGCGTACTTCTTCCATTGGTTTGCTCGCCTTTCTTTCGTTTTCCTGTCGAGCGTAATATTTTACTTTATCTTCCCGTACCTATCTTATTATATTTTCTTAGTCACCTTCCTTATTATATTTTCTTAGTCATCTCTTCTTATCTATTTCCTTTTCTTTCTTTTTTTTTTATTTTTCAAATATTTCCTTTTTTTCATCTATTCTTCTCTCCTCCTCTATTACTTTTCTTTCTTTTTTCGTCTCTTTCTTATAAAAACGTACACATTAAAATATCACACACACAATTCTTTGACTATCTGATATTAATAGACAATAAATATTACAATGGACAATCTTGTTCTGTCACATGGATGTGTTAATGAAAAAACATTCTTCTTTTAGCAATACGTTTTTCCTCATCACTCGGTCGCCGTGAACATTAGGTTTCTTCTAATTTCTAACGTTCATAGTATACACAGCTTCATTTCCGTGCATGCAGCTTCAGGCAGCTTCGGATATTGATGACAATTGACTTATCGCAAGGGTTTCACTTGTTGGCGCGACTTAATTGGAAATACTTGAATGGCATCCCTTGATCGACCCTCGAAATGCCTCCAGGCGAGTAAATTTAGCGCGCGAGCGACAATTTCGGCTCGTCCAGGGTTTGTTATCATATTCTTTTCGAACTTCTAGCTGTGCACTAGATGGTTTCCCCAATCCCAGATACACAAGTGCAGAAATACTTTCTATGAAAAATTCATAATCACTCTCAACTTTCTATGATGATTTATATAAAAAGCATTTATATAAAATATTTGTTTAGTCAGCAATATTGATGTTCACAAATCAATCTTTAATTTTTAATATTTCTCTTGATATTAAGTTATAAAATATAATCTCAACTTCCGGAGATCATTTGTCTTACAAAAACAGAATTTGGAGAACAGTTTTGGTTCCGTGATTATCAATTCCTTTTTTTCTCTTTTTCAGTAACATTACATTTATTAAAATGTTCTCATTATGCGATCTCGATTAAAAGACTAATATAAGTATTATTAAATAATTTTGAGAGAGAGAAAAATAATTTCATTTTTGCTTCATCCCTGTCCAAACTTTTTTTTATAATTATTGATAATTTTTTAAGTGACATTTATTTAAATTTTATTAAGAGTTATTAGGGAAGTATTATTCAATGACTTTGCTTGTACGATTCAACGATCAAACAAGACGTTTCTAACAAAAGTAAAATAATTATCGATTTATTCTGCATTATTCTATGAAAGCAAAATCTGTGACTTACAGTGGAAAGATTTAAGAGATCTCTAATAAGACTTGGCAGAATCTCTTTGTAGGAATGTCAATTATAAAAGCCATAATATGGATAGCCAAATCATAGCAGAAGATTTCTCGATTAATTTCTCGAACAATTTTATGATTCAATATTTCGTGTCTTCATTCGTATCTCAATGTTTCCATTAAGAAATATAAATTTTTTCAAGTTAATCAATAAAAGTATTAATTATTGAAGTTATAATCAATAAAAATCAAAGCGTTAATCAAGATGAAACATAGCAAAAATTTATTTTTTGTGTGTACCATTATTTTAAATTTTGTAGTTCTGTCAATAATCGTTTTCTCGTTTTTACATCCGCATTTCGTTAAATTTAGTCATCGATCAAAGACGTTTCCGAAGCATTGTCATTGTATCACGTAATAATCTTGAAAGCATGACTTTATTTATTTAGTTACGCTGTCCATCTGATTATTATCGATCCATCCGATTCGTCCATGATCGTGGACTCTTGACTCACGAAATTCATGTTTGCCGGCAGCCGGAACTTGTGGGACGCTTTTGTGCCTCGCTGGGACGATCAAGGACGAGAAAGTGAATTATGGCTCATTTACTCTCTCGCGCACTCGCCGATCGGCCGATGAAAGGGCTAACGCACAGCTCTCTCGTTGTGTGTTCGGCCTGTTTTAAAAACTAGTCATTCAGGCTCTGCACGGCCGACCATTGTCGTTTGGAGAGATCGTATCGCGTCGTAATCGACACTCGTCAAAAACAACGTAAGAATCATTAGAAATTTTTTATAAAGCCAGCGAATTATAAAACCTCATTTTATTCAGTTATATATATATTTATTTCTGTAATTTATTTAAGAATCAAGTAAAAGAATATTTTTAGCAGTATATTCTAATTATAAAAAGTAGAGCTTAAAAACAAGTAGGTAATAATTTGAAAAAATTTATTTAATTTCATTAAAGAATTGAAGAAAGCAAAAGTTGCATGAACTGATATATAATTTTTTCTTTAAGCTTATACTATTCTAAAATTTAGAAAATTTTAGTTTTAAAAACAGTTTTAAAAATTACAAATGGTTTTTAATTTTAAAATTTGACATAGAACTATAAAAAATTCAAGCTTTCATTATTTTAGAATTACAAAGTTTCAATTTAGGAAATTTTATAATTAAAAAAATTTTAATTATATAAATTTAAAAAATTTGGTATGTTAAATTATTTGGTGTGTTAAAAAAGCTGGAAAATAAATTAAAAAATTAAAAATTAAGTTTCTATAATAATATCTTAAGATTCTAAAATTTAAAATTTTGGATGAACTTTTAAATTTAAAACGTAATAGAAATTAAACTACAAAGTTTCCAAACTACATCGTCGTATTTTTACGTTATAGTTTTATAATGTTTAACGTATAGCGCAAACTTGTGATATTTTAGTAATTTTTAAAAGTGCATGTCTTTATTAAATTATAATAATATTAGCAAGACCACGTTTGGGACAACATTATGGTATGAGAAAATGTTATTTTTTAATAAGTTTTGCTTGAGTTGCCAATTGAAATTATTTCGAGTTCTGATTGTTTGAGTATCCGCATAAGAAATAATATATAAACGTAAATGACGTATAATTGCTCTCGGCAAATTGGCTTACAGGTGAGACATGTCTTCGTTGACAGAATCGTAACAGAAAGGAATGATAGTCGCAGCCGGAACGAGGCTTCGGATCAAAGTCAGCGGCACCCTCAAATCTAGTTCTAGTACGACTATGAATAGACGACGAGGTCTCTTGGCCCAAGCGCGCGTGGCTCGTATCCCAATTAAACGGCCATGCGATCATCTTACAATTAGCGCTAGCGCGAATTATGTCTCCCCGTTGATTCGTCACTACACTTTGAAACGAAATGTTAATTGATATGGTAAATATAGGAAACGAGTATTTCGGAATTAAAAAGTTTGGAATTAATAGCAAAATTACACTGTACACAGAATAAATCTCTAAATAATAAGTTAATAACGCTACTTTAATTTAGAGATTATTTTCTGAAGATTATTTTCCGTTGAATGATATTGATTAATTGAAAGATTCTCGTGTCAACTCTACCTATATTTTTATCGTTCATTAGACGTAAAACAAAGATAGAAAAACGCTGATAGCGCTCTCTAAATCCATTCTATATCTTATCGTTTTATGTATTCGTTTGAAAACAGTATTTATATCCTAGTAGGAATTGACTACCGGCGAGGTATTAGCCCAGGGAAAAAATTAAAAAATTTTAGTTATATTACCTTAATATTTAATTGAAACTATTTCACTCAATATTTGGTAGCTGTAATTAGACTTTTTTTTAGTACGGAATGAATATGATACCGAAGGAATATTGAGATAAAGCAATGGGCCAAGACTTTAATACAGTATTATTACAATACAGAGTTACTGATTAAACACAGACACAGTATTAAACACAGACACGATACTGCAAATATACTAACGATGAATTACCTCAATACTGAAATCTGATATACTAGCTTAATATACTGAAATAATTTCAGTATATACATATATACACAATACCGAAAATATATTGATAATGTATTGAATGTTACTATTTCAGTTACTATTTAATACTGATCCACACATTGGGCCAGTACATATTATATTATTATTTTTTAAATACTAGTCCAGTAAAATAGGAAACTCGTTTTTCGTAAGATCTGTACTTTACCAGGATTCATTGATCTATCGTATAATTGATCTTCCTTCTTGGATAAATAAAAATTTAAAATTTTCTTACGAAAATCATTTAAAAATCAACGAACGTGAAGATAATACCAATCGACTCAATGAATTTGAACGACGTTACAATATAGACAAGATTTCTTTCAATTAATCAATATCATTTAATAAAAACTTTGATATCAATACTAAGATTGAGTTACTTAACACTATAATGAATGATTTTTTATATTTCGTGTAATTTTATCATATATCTTTTAAAGTAGTAGTAAAAAATATCATCTGGTGCAACAATTATTCCCATAATTGTTTTATGCAGTTATTTTCCATTTTCAATTGCGAATTAATTTGAAACTAAGAATTAACAATCAAATTGTCATGCTGTAATAATATCAAAAGTTGTATACAATATTATAATATATAATATTATTATTATTGTGTTAAATCCATCATAAATTTAAAAAAAAAATTACGGAAAAATTATGTTGTTACACATTATGTAGATGAGCAATATACATCGTCGTTAAAACAAGAGGACTGTCAGTTAAATAAATATGCCAAAGATCATTGAATTTTAGAAGCTGCCTTATCACAATTGCTTTATCATATATCGTATCAGAGTGATAAAAAGAAGATTTTGGCGTCAGCATCGGATTAAGTTATCTAAAATAAGAATAATAAATAGAAGACAATAATAATAAAATGAGTTGATTGACTGCAGAGGAAGCTTAATGATCAAAAGTCGATTTATAATTAACTTTGTATCATGCGATAATTTTGATTTGTATTACATAGATTCCAGCTGATTAGCATTACCAAGGTGTGTCCCTAATTAAACGTCCGTTATTTTAAGGATAATCTCCGCATGTGCATTAATTATAATTCAACATAATTTATAGTATGATATTCACGGTTGGGAAGAGAGTAACTCGTTACTTGTAATGCCGTTACTTATAACGAGTTAGAAAAAAAATAACTCGTAATTTGTAAATCGTTACTTTTTACTTTGACTTGTAACAAGTAACTTTAAAGTGTTGCTTGTTACTTATTACTCTTTCCAATAAGTACCGCATAATGGTGACTTAGTTACTTTTCAAAGTGACTTTTCTAATCTTAACGTATATAACTTTAGCGTTTAGTTATAGTTATCATTACAGTCACACAATAAATGCAATGTTAATTATTATAAAATTGTTATAAAACTAACCGCAAAAATAATGGCAATGTAACTCTTCCCAATCCTAATGATATTTAGAGTGCGTTCCGTTGTACGCATGATGCGCATGATACATAATATTATTTTATTCTTGTTTAACATTGAGCGAACAGTAAGGATAAAATAAGCATCATGTGTAAAACGGTATCATATATAAAACGGTATCACTCTTGATATGTTACGTGTGTCTTTGACATGTATTGGGGAACTTTATAAAAAATAGTGACCTTTAATCGAGTATGGAATTTTTGAAAAAGATTGAAATCATCAAGTCATCAAACATCAGTAATAAAATACATTATTATCAGTATGCAATAGTATATAATTATAGCAGTTTTTATAAATAACAGATATAAATTTAAAGTTCAAATAAATTCTGTTTTAATTATTCACAACTAAAAAATACATCAATATTCCGATATATATTAATACTAAAACCGCGGCGACATTTTTGCCCCATTTAATAGTTCTTCTTTTCCAGTTTATTTGAATTTGTGGAGTTTCAGATTTTTGTGACTTTTCGTAAATAATCATAATTAATTACAAGTAAGTAATTTTACTTTTGACGATGACAATCATCCTCTCTCATAAAAAGTCAGGTTTATCTTGAATCGCAATTGGGTTAATTTAGACTCGCGGTTTTAATGTTAAATATCAGACTAATTATTCGATTTATATATTTATCATTTTCTATATTAAATATATATTTTAAAAATAGTTAAAAATTTTGGAACACGTAGCGATAAATTTTACGTGACATGATAAAAAGACTACAATTTGTAGTGTTTTCGAAAAAAGATTGTAGATATTTTTAATCTCTTATTCTCTATATATTTCTCGATATATTTCCCAATGGGTAAGTATTTTGACAGATCTTAAAGGTCAGTTAAAATCTTGAATTATATATCATTCCTAGAAAACACTTAAATAAAATTGATAAGATAAATATACATCCAATTTGAGAATTCGAACAGAATCATTAAAATGTATAATAAATAATTTTATCTGTCCTGGAATGGCACCATCTTTTTCGTAGATCGATGTAATGAGACTATGTCAAAGTCTAAAATTATAAAAGTTGTCCAAAAACTTGCCGATTCTCAGGATGTTAATGACTTTTTTATTTAAAAAAATTATTATTTTTTTTAACTTCAAAAAAATAATTACTGTTATATATAAATACAAAATAAATAAAATTACTTTACAGTTAAAAATTATTTATTTATTTTGCATTTTAATAATTCCATTTGGATTCTCAAATAAGGTACAATAGATTGAAGTCTTTAATAGTTTAATTCTATCCATATAAAAATTGTACATCTGGCGTGTCACTCTGTGAATGTACCATCTCTCTTTCAATTTCCGTACGGAAACTAGGCATGTTTTCATTTGAACTTTCATCTATGTCACCACCTACGTCCATATGTTTCTTAGATCCAAATCGGATCCCTGTGAAGCTGCGCGGGCGTCGGCCGGCATCAAGGGCTAAAAATTTTCTCAGTTTCTATTATTAGGGTGAGTGCCCTCAATACTGGCATCTATATTCGGCGAGCGTATGCAGGTGACGCATGTGCGTGAACGCATATCGTCTGTACACACATCTACGTATAGGGCGTCTAGGGGTTATCGGTAGCCCGTCAGAAAGAGCAAATAGTCTAACTTGACGGCCTAGGCCACCGCAGAGAATTATCGCCGGTCCTCTCGAACATCTCAGGAAAGTGAAAATAATAATCGAGCTGCTGTTATATTTACAGAGAATTGAACTTGCAGCCGTTTAACCGGAACGGAAATCCCGCGGTTTCAATCCTTGAAGTTCTTCCCACATTTTGTGTATCTGCGTTTTGTCGTAACAAATGGTAGCTCTTTCTTCCTTTCAAGTAGCAGCGATACGGTTGAGAGCCTCCAAAAAGATACTGTGATTTTTCAATGATAAAATCAATCTTCATACTCTTGCAATAATTTTTTAAATCATGAATTGAATCAATATGATATTATTTTAAGCCATTCAGGGGAAATAGTTATTTGAAATTGGTTCTGAAAGATCGCAAAAGGGTATCAGCTCTCGATGTACTTCATGAATTGAAGGGTATCAGCTCTCGGTGTACTTCATGAATTGAATAACACTTGTTTGCAACGGAAGTTTCGTTTCCAAGTTTGCGGTCGGTGCAGCTTCCTTCGCTCTTGTCTTCTCGTCTCACTCTTCTCTCGATGTGCGTATTCTGTACCATTTCTGAGTATTGTCGGGTTCTTTTGTCGCCGTTAACGATAGCAGTAAACCGTCGTTTATAATCGAAAGTTCCCAAGATGAATAAAAACGAATTATATTGTATGATAATAGTTATCTTGACAGGTTGACAGTTTCGTAAAAGAACAGAAAATTATTACTTTTATTATATTATGTCTTTAGAAGTATGTTCGTATTTTTTCCTTCTGATGTTCGTTGTTGTTCAATGATCATGCAGAATAATAAATAAAAATTTCAGAAAAAACTTTAATATGTCGTGCATAAAAAATTTTTAAAAACATTCATAAATAATTATCAGTAGAAATTAGATCAATAAAAATAAATAAAACAAGAGAAAAAATCCTTTGATAAAATTCTATTTTCGGTCGAAGTAGAGCTAGTGTTTAATGATATTCGTATTCAGATTTTTAAGATACTTATTAACATCATTATTAAATTGACATCAATCTAATTTGAAATATTAATACAGCTTTAATTGGTGATTGCGTTTCAAGTCGGACAAACCAAATCAGCGTGCAGTTTAGAAATAGAAAAATGTATTTGCAAAAATTTGCATGTATTATTAAAATCTGTTTCAATTAAAATATAATTCTTTTTATTTGATTTATGTAAATATTTATCTACCTTTTTTTCTAATTCCTTTTTTATTCTAATTTTATGAAACGTATTAGGCTCATTCCGTGAGTTGTCTCTTTATAATAAAAAAAGATTCGACATTGTGTGGAATTCCATTCTCTGTGATCGTTGTGTTTTCCTTCAGCATGTCTTCATATGACTTCAATACATTATAGTTCGATCGTGCATGCTATTATGTAGATCCATTTCCGGTGCGATGTTGTCATTATAATTCTTAGTCTGCCTAATCTGTCCCCCTCCCCCCCACTTAACTAAATCTTAATGAAAAAATTATGAAATAATGTGCTATTTATGCGCTATTCATATCCATAAACAAAAAATTTTGCGCTCATTCCGTTTAGCTAAAAAAAAAAAATTTTGTGGGGGAAAAGAAAAATTTCCTGTGTATTTTTCAAATCGATTGTTTTTAACGGGTGGGGAGAGGGAACTGACTGCTTACTCAGTCCCCCACAAAAATTTTTTTTTAGTTAAACGGAATGAGCGCAAAATTGTTTCCGGATATGAATAGCGCATAAATAGCGCATTATTTCATAATTTTTCTCATTAAGATTTCATTAAGATTTGATTAAATGGGGGGAGGGGGGGGGACAGGTAGGCAGATGTTCTTATTTCATAGAAAGGAAAAATATGTATTCGTATATAATTGTTAAAAATTTGTAAATAAAAATATCAATGACCTTCCTGCATTTTATCTCAATTATTTAATTACAATTATTTGTCGCCGCTAAGAAGGCTACAAATAATTGTTTTAGAAATTAATATTAATATACGGATTGATATATATTTTATATATTTAAAAAAACAGGCAGCGGAAATATCAAATGAGGAAATACTATAATTCTAGATTACGTCAGCAGTGGGATCGATACTTTTATGTTTGAGTTCTTCAGGTAAAAGTTAAGACACTGATTTTTTATTAGTTCTCCATATGTAATAGGAAAAACAAGTGATAGATAAAGTAAAACGTTTTATTTCGATTGTATTTTTATTTTATCTTACACAGTAAAATAAATAAACCTACATATACGCAGATAACACATGTTCAAATATCTCTTGAAGTCATTTTGACAAAAATCTAAAAAACATCTCTCAAACAAGATGTCTTATGTCTCTATTTTAAACTTTATTGTTAATGTTCTTACAAGATAGAATGAGATAAATAGACTCACGTCTTTTATTAATAATGACGACCGGTGTTTATCTCTTATTTGAGGAATATCTCTATTTTATGTTGCTTGTGTAGCATTCGGAACTCATAATTAGTAGATAAGACTTACACTGCGGGAAGTTAAATTATTTACTGGATCCGTGACCGTGCAACGATATCTTCGAATTATAGTGTTCTGGATACACTATAATGATACAACGATTAATTTAAAATTTGTACGAGCGCAATTAATTTATTATCAGAATAGTAGCGTTTCCTAATTATCACTCTCGACAAAAATATGCGATATGTATACTGGCGAATCTTGTATTATAGACAGATGCAGCATTCATTGTTCACATTAAGTATTAACTGACATTAAGCATTACGCTAAAATGACCATATCTACTTTCCATTCCAAACGCCGTTATATCTTTCGTCGTATTCTCTTCGCTACAGCACTTTTCTATATATTGTTTCTATTAATTTTATTATTATTTTAATTATTAATACTATTATCTTCCATACTACTATATTATCTTCATTATCGTAACTGTCTCAATCAATTCTTCGACCGGTCACTTTTACTACCTTTTATTGCCTAAATTTTCGAAGATGCTTACGAGACGTCTCGCGTTATATCTCATCACCGTTATATCTCATCCGTCGTAAGATATGTGAAAAGATATTCGTGTTTAAACGCTTTATTTACCTTCTTCTTCGAAATCGTACATTGCGATAACAAATGAATTACTGCAAAAGAGTACTGCAAGATAAAAATTAAAACTTGTGCCTCGAAAGATAGGGGTAACAATATATAACCAGGAAACAAATAATACTTAAAAAAATAAAATCAATCAAGATCAATGTTGTACAATTTATATACATATACATATATAATTTATCATAAAAGTACATAGTTGCGATATAAATAATATTACAAGATACACTGGCCATTTTCTTAACGCGATACGTTACGTCGATTACGTAATCATTCGTCGTCGATAGTAGGTACACGATCAAAAGATATAATTATTGTGTATCGGCGCATGTTTGCTGAAAATTCTTACACTCGAAAACAGGAAAACGAGTATTATTCAGGCATCGCAGGCATCTCTAATCACGCTCGTTAGTGCAACGCAGTACGGATGGAATAGAACCGAAACCGTGGCGGCCGGCGATAGCCGGAGCATGGCGCGGCGGCCGCGGCAGCGGTCCGGTCGGTCCGGCTTTCTCGAGAAGTGCACCTTGGCACACTTATCGGCGCAACCCCACGTCACGTCGCGTCGCACCGCGTCGCACCGCGTCGCACCGCGTCGCACCGCGTCGCGCCGTACACGGGGCTCCGCGGCGATTCACTACTCGTTCCTATTGCGCGTTCCTGCTCGAAGCCACGTCTCCCGTCGCGCCGGGCTTTCCGCCATCGTCTCTGTCTCTTCTTTATCTTCCGCGTCTTTTTTCCGATACTCTTGTTTACGGGGCGCACGGTAATTGACGAACAACAGCGGTATTGTTCTGTTGGAATTTATTTGTCACAGCAATATAATGGCTATAATTATAAATAATAAAATTAAATTGTTTTTATATTAAATTGTTTTTATGTTTAATTTGATATATTTTTAAAATGATAATAAGCGTTAAAATTTTAATAAATGTTAATTAAAGAGAGATTGGTTATTTGTTGATTTTAGTAGCAAAAATTCGTAATGATGTAATCTAATGTTATTTCTTATGAGATGATAATAGTATTAATTTGCTTGCGTAATGTTATTGATACTTTTTTTTTGCAATATAATTTTTTGACAATTAAGAACGTCGTTGACACAGCGAAAATAGTACTACAATTTTAAGACCCGCGATATTCTCAGCATTCTTTTTTAACTTCGACGGATTAATGATCTTATTTATGATGGATTATTTCCAAAACTCTTTATTCTCAATAGAATATCTTCCTTCTCATTCTTTCTCGATAACGGTGATGTCGACTTGGTGAATGGTGTAAATCGATCTTGGCTCTCGCTCCACGCAGATCCGTTCGCGCATACACTTTCATGACTCACACGTACACGTGCGCCAACTTTTGTCGTTACGCGCGCTCGCACACACACGCATACATACGCACGCATGCACGCACGCATGCACGCACGTACGCATGCATGCATGACCGTACATATACGTGTACATCGGCCGCTTCACTTTCACGTTCTACGCCTGATTCCAGCTCACTCTCGTCTTCTAACGTTCGACGAATACATACGCAGACGAACGCGCGTGCACGTGCGTTCGTGTGTATGTCGCGTTGTCTATACGTGCACGCGATGGGCTTCGCATAAATTGACCTCACTCTCGCGCGTCGCTCGGCTGCTGTTGGCTCCGAGAATCGTTCGGTTACATAACGGCGGAGGCAGAAGTGCACGCTTCTCTACCGCTTGCCAGCTTCTTACTTTTCCTGACTTCGCCTCGCTTCGCTCAAACACGACACACGCGCGCGCGATTACGAATCTTTTCAACTGTAGAAATTTAACGTTCCTTTTTTTTTTGGAAAAATGGTATTTAAAAATCTATAAGTGTTGCTTAATATTTTTAATATACAATTAATTTACTATTTTTATTCTAATTTATATCTATTATAAATTATATTACTTTATATATATATGTTAATAAATATTAATAAAAGAATTTGTAGTTCATAGATCGGTCAGATATACATAAAATAAAATATTTGGAAAATTTAAATTTTAAATATACATAATATAATTATTTCTATGCAAATGGAAAACGACTTTTTCATAATCCGGCCGAATAGTCGATTGTAAAAAAATCGGCCGGATAGACTGGGTACTTTGGATAATTGCCGGATATCCGTGTTGCATCCCTAATTTTTCGTAGATTTATATACATATACCTATAGAGTTTAATTATATTTGTTGCAATGAAGATTTCACGATCTGTAAAATATTTATTAATATAGCTGATTCTTTTAATCTAGAAATAATTGCAAAAAAATTACAACATTAAAACAAAATGAGAGAGAGAGAGAGAGAGAGAGAGAGAGAGAGAGAGAGTCCTGGATTAGTTAATGACATATTAATTGCGTTTGTTGCTTGCATTTCTTAGAAATGAGATATGTCTATAATGAATTAATGATTCTGAAATAGAAATCCATTCAAGATTAATTCAGTGAAACGTCATACAAGCGGAACGCTGATTAATTCACTAGTCCGATAATCTCATACATGTCTGTACTATATAGAGAAATTCCCGCAAAAAAAGTCTATATGATCAGCCAACAAAGGAAAACGCGTATATCCTATCTTATCATATTTTACTGGCTTACACAGAGATATTGCAAAGTTCGCGAATAAAAATGACGAAAACTGCGGGAGCTACGGAAATTCTGACGAATTCATCACGTTTATCGTATTTTATTAGAGAATATCATATACATACGTAAAACCAATTCTGCGAGATAAATTCTTTTCTTTACAAGAAAGACGCTTTCATCAGACATGAATCAATAATGTAGAAATTAACACATACTTTCCCACACACATACATTAATTTTTTTTAATTATATTTTTTCTCTTAAAGATTACTTAAACAGGTGCTTTTTACAATTTGTTGAAATTATGTTGTTTCTTTGGCTCTAACTGATCCTAGCATTACCATACCATTACCCAAATTCAATCACTGCAACTAATGATTAATTGTAGCGTAAAGTAACGTGCGTTACGGAAAATCAGTCGTTCGATCTCTTTCCTTATATTGTCCTCTTCCTCCGGCTCGACATGGATCACTGAATCACTCGCGTCACGCAAAAAGGAACGGGTGTAAAAAAGCGTGATACAAGCTGATGCAGATCGTCACGGTATCCCATGTCTCTCTTCGTCTGATCGAGAGAAGTATATGTAGGGCTCCGAAAGAGAGAACGAGATAGAAAAAGAGGCCCGGCGCGGCGAGCTTAATCTAGTGAAAGTACGGTCAACGTGGTCGTAGCTATTTTATCAGTCTACTTCTTTTTTCTACGGTGTCGCATTGTACGCAATGGCACCGCGTTTTGGCCGTTTAGTTTGACTATTTCCATGATCCTGCCGGTCGGAGCCGGCTAGAGTGGTCGTGATTTCACTGAGTTTCACCGTTCTGCCATGGCGGCTTTTGGGCCACGAGGCTTATCATTATGCAACGATTGGCCAACTTATAAATGAATTAGGTAATCCCCGTCCGGCGAAATCTTAATTGGATTTTGTTTTCATCGTCTCACGAATTCGACGACATTCGCAGATATTGAACATGCATCCATATGGCATATATAATAATTTGAAGACTTTTGAGTTAATGCTAAATTCTTGATATGACGATGAGATTTAATTTAATTACAGTTAACGTAGTTTCGAATTTAAACAGGAAAAAATATTTTAATTAGACACATTTTTTAAAGTTTAAAGATTTAATAAATTTTTTATATTTTATATTTTTTTTCTATTAAGTATCTAACTATTCGTTATTTATTCATTAATATTGTTTATTATTTAATTTCCAATTATTAATATTTTATTACAACATTAATAAACATTAATAAGTATTAATAAACGTTATTGATTTTAGAAAAGATATAATACTTGTACTTTTTTTATACATTTGATTTTATACAATTTTAAGTTTCTTTAGAGATATTTTATTACAACATTAATTTGTATTATTAGGTGTTGGAATTAATTCGTAGCGTTTTACAAGTGATGGGAAGTACTTTCATTAATGTATTTTTTAATGCTCATGTGAAATAAATAACATTCTTTCATTAAAAAACGCTACGAATTAATTCCAACACCTAATATAATAATATTACAATAATTAATATGTACGGAATCGATATACATATATCTTGTTCTCGAGTGACAAATCATCACTTAGTATCGCCTCTATCGATAAATGCCAAGGAATTACATTCTACTTGGGGGACCTAGCGATGATTGTTACACTGATAAATGGTATACCTACCGCGCAGTAAATAAATACAAAATTAATTTTATTTTCATGATAGGGCGCAGTGCTTCCGTCGCAAGGCGTCACGAAAGAGAGAAGGAGTCCTCTTTGTTTTCTCTTAGTCACACACTTCGCTAAGTCGAGCGTGCTGCACATACGATAAGTACTCGACTATCGCACAGGAATCACTGATAATCGTCTGCGCGCCGCTTAAAAATAGCCTTGTGGCGCGGCGGCATTTATGTGCCGCCGAGTTCATTCATGAGCTACCGCGTGACACGTGCGCGACACACGCACATATATACGCACTATCTATGTATATACGTCACGCGTGCGACGCAAGATGTTCGATAAATCAGAGTAAACTTATAATTTTGAACAAACATCCTGATGCGAGACACTGGCGAGATGTCAAAAAAAAAAAAAAAAAAAATTCGGAACTTATTGACGAATTTAAAACAAAATTTGTTAAATTTTTAGATTATTTCAACCTTTCGTTTTTCTTTTCAGAGTTAATGAAGACGACGTAATATAAACTGACAGTACTTTTATATTTATTTCAATATACTTTTTATTGTAAAATTAAAACGGAAGAAATATTCTGAATTAAAATCCAAATATTCTTAAAGAGATCCTAAAGTCGTTTAACGATTATTTTTTTAATAAGTATTTTTTTAATTGCTTATATATATATATATATATATATCCACAGATTAAAAAATTCTTCTCTAAAAGTATAAGCGATAATGTAGTCCAAAATAGTGTCAACTTTATGTCCAAAACGAAAAAGTTGGAAAGTTTATAGTTTTGTTATCGGCTTCTGACATCGACTCGCAACAATATTTACTTTATGTAAAACAAGTTTTATACTTTATACTTATAGAACAATCTTGTTATGAATTAGGAATTACAAACAATGTTGTGTTCCTAGATTTAGATACTTAATATAAAAGATTAGTTAGTTAGAAAATTTACGTATATGTGCAAGCGATATTGATGTAATAATATATAGTGATATGTCAATGACACGTAAATCGTGTATGAGTAAGTCCTATAGAATTGATAATAGAGATGGCTTTAGGATCACTTTGATAATAAAAAATGATATTTTTTGATTAAAACGAATTAAATTAGTAAATCTTTAGTGACAATACAGTTAGATAAAAAACTACATATTACATAAATATTTAAAAAGAGATAAGTTTTTATTGTATCTGCATGTTATCTTGAGAACTTGAAGAGTTTGATATTATCAGCTAATAAACTAAACTTCTTTCTTAGATTTTAGGTTTAAATTTTTTATTATATATATTGTGATGATGAAGTGAGTTCGTGGAAATACGATATTTATGTCGAATGTTGGGAAATTTCGCGATTATCTGTTAAAATGGAGAAAAATGGATTTGGCGGAAAACCACAGATTATGATATCGATGGCTTCGGTTATGTGTAATTGAAAAATAATCCGGTATTTCCATAAATTGAGATGAACGTTTAGCAGTGTGACTTGCGTTTTTAGGCATTTTAATAATGCGAGAGGGGTACAACATCCGTTTGAGTTCATCGATACACCACTCAAGCGGAATCGGACTGGTCGGTCGATATTTACTTTAAAAAATAAGAAGTCAGCAAATCTGTGCATGACACAATGCGATGTCAGCTTTTAGTAATTGTCGCGACTCATGTAAAATGCGTGCACGTGCGTTTAAACGAAAATGCGGTCGATAATCGCGCAACGTTCGATGCCGTTTCTTTGATTTGCAACCCGTGGTCGCAGTTTCCGCCATTAGTCACAGGACGATTCTGCGGTTAAGAATCTCTACGAATTCTGCATCATATAATTGTTCATTTCAACACGCGTTTCATTATAGATTGCACGAAACTCCTTATTAATATTTACAATTTCAGACCGGCAATCAATATTTCTATCATATTATAATTCGTCGGTTTTCATTACAACAGGATTACCGATTCATGCTTTAGCTGTATAAAATTAAACTTTTGCAGCACGTGCAATTATGCAGCATTTAGCGATTTTTTATTATCAATCTTTTTTTATCACACAGACCAGAATTAAATTAATGTAAAAATTAAATATTCGTCATTGTGTAAATTTTCGCTAAATGCCAGTAAAATTTATGTAATTATTCACGTGTATAATATTTATTTGTCTCTGTAAGAAGATTTTCGTAAAAAAACTATATTATGACACTTAAATTCAAAATTTAAAATTTATTTATTTATGCATTTTTTTTTTAATATTAAAAAGCAAAAAGTTTTTGCGTAGCTGTATAAATCAGTAATGGTTAATGGCTTGTATGAATAAGAAATAAATTATATACATGCGAGATCATTTATATCCCGAAAGTATTTCTCATATTAAAGGACGAACGGTAACCCATCTTTCTGTCATTGACTTTTTATGTGAAAGATCATTATCATCGTTATCATTGGCCGAAAGTGCAGTAAACTGTTGCGCATCAATTTTCACAGAAAAAGAATGACTCGTTCATCGGTGCTAATCTATCGTCGGGACGGTTTTATGTGTTTATCGAAAGCTATCGTTGCGTCGAACGCAACAGGTGAACTACGTCCGCTCCATCGCTCTTGAGAAGTCAGTGTACTCGACAAAAGGATACGATAAGGACAATCGTTTTATAAAGATAATCGACGTATGCATTTTCCACATTCGATCGTGTGCAGCGTGACATTCAGCTGCGCAGATTCACGCACGTCACGCTATGCATAAAAAATGACAGGGAAACTTAGCACGAATCAGATTTCTCGATTTCAATCGTTTTTTGTTAATAACGTAACCGTCGTAGTAAAATTTTTAATCGATTCTAAACGACAAAAATCTGAGAGATTGTCCGCGAGGATAAAGCAAGAATTATTTAAAATGGAAATTAGTTATCACATATACGTTTCTCACGTGATTTTTTTTGTAATTACTCGCGAGAGGTGTTTCTGATCGTAATATTATATCTCAATTTTCCAAACTTAACATTTTTTGATTGTCATTTGTTCGAACTTTGAACGCACGTGTGTCGTTTATTTACAGAATTAATTTAGGTTGAAATAAGATCACTCGGTTTTGTGCAATCGTTGTGAATGACACACATATTTTATTTTTTTTGACAACTCTGGTCATCATCATTGGAATTTATGCGTATATGTCATATAATTCAGTTTGTATGATGTATTTCCATTGAGAATGGCACGAAAATGAGCTGAAACGGATTCTTATCTATAATTTGTAATAATAATAATTTAAGATAATAATAAGACTATATTACGAATTTCAATTTATGCGCACCAACTGCAGTGCTTGACTCTCATTTAGCTTATTATTATTTTTCTTTATTGTTATCTTTGATAATTTACAATTAAATAAAAATTGATAATATTCTTTAGATATACATCCTTTAGATAAAGATAAACAATTTTTTAAACAATTTGTGAACTGATTTGCGCTAAATATAATTATATGTACAAATAGTATTTATATATTTAGCGAATTCATAAGATGAGGTATTTTGAATGTCTCATGAAAACAATGAAGTATTAATTGTGTCAAATCTCTTTTAATTATTTATAATTTTAACATTAAAATTTTTATAACACACTAATTATATTAAAAATTATTTTTAATAAAAATACATTAATAACACACTCTGAGTTAAGATGACACAAATATATGATAAGGAAACGTTAAGAAAATATTAGTTAAAATGAAAAGACAGGTAGAATGTAAAATATAATTATCACAATGGACAACTAATAGAATAATAGAAACAACTTCTCAAGATCGACACATATTTTATTACACGAGGGAGAATCGAATGCTTCAATGCTCATTTATTATGAATCGATAGCCATCGCGGCGACGTATTACCATCCGAATTACGATTAATGACCAGATGCGATATCGATAGCGATATGAACCGCAATCGAGTCGTGAATTGATATGTTAACTATGTTTCGAATATATGTATATTTTTTTTATCCCCCATTATTATCTCTGTAGTAATCGTACTCTATTATAGCTCTGTTTTCAATTATTCGCACACGTGTTTTATACTAATTATGCACACACGTGTATGCAAAATCGTCACATCAGTACGGCTGAACGAATCCTTTCCTATAATTGCGAAATAACAGTACGAATAAGATGCGCAACAATTATATGAGATCGCAGCTTAATTATACATGCAATGAGAAAGACATATCGCGCAATGAAATCGAAGTTACTTATCGAAACGATAAAATAACGTGAAATCGCCATTCATAAATATATGGTAATTATCCCAGTAACTAGCAGGTAATTGTTTATTATCTCAATGACGTAGGTTGTGACACTGAAAACTGATATCAACTAAACATATTACGCACTAAAATAATTTACGTGACCCATTCAAATGTTTTTGTATACATTCTATAAACGAAGTTTTTTCATTTTCTATGGATATTTATAGTCGAGTCAATTTAAAAAAAAGTCAGAATATCAATAATTTCCAAATTTAACTGTATACGTATATAAGCTGTTAAGTATAAAGAGGTTTCTTCTGGCTAATTGTAAGATTCTGAACAGCGATTAATAAAACCTTGTTGCTCACGTGAATTTCAAGCGTACTTAGTTTTTTTTAAACCTTTTATATTCTTAATTATCGAGCTTAATTATCGAAATATTTATATAATTATGGAAGATTTGTTGTTAAATTATTTCGACAAATAACAGCTCTCTATAACACTCTTTCTATTGCTTAATTGAAATAGATGTCTTTTATATGAGACACGATACAATCATTAGGACTGCTAGGTATACAATTCTGTAATGATGTCATCGACAAATCTGCGATTTTGAGACAGCGAAAGATCTCGTCAAGTAATTATCGTTAAAAGTTATGACTGAATTACGGACACGATAGAAGAGAGACACGTGGGCCAGTACGTGGGTCGTCTATCGTAGTCATGGTGATGTATGTCTGCTCCATCGCACGATTAATTCGTACACGTTATATAGATTCTTAGACATGATGTTTTCATCGAAGAGATTTGACCGTCTCGATAACGTGATATCGAAAGTAAGACAAAATTCTTTCACGCATGTGTCTTAATCATATCTGAATCGTAATGTCGATACCTTTCTTTTTATATATCTTTATTATTAGTTTTAGCATTTATTAAAACGTATATGTCAAATATATATTTGTGTGAAAATATATATTTTCAATTGTTCTCTATTTGCTCTAATGCTTTCCTATCGAAATATCAGCAACTATTTCTTATCAAGTAGATTACGTTTTAAAACCACGTTTTAGTTCTATTTATGAAAATGTTTTTGTAAGTTGGGAATAACAGTTCTTTAAAATAATTTATTCAAATTCTAAACAACTTTTTTTTTGTTAAAAAGGAAATGTATAAGTGTTTTTTTTAAGTTGATCTTTTCTTTAGATATTCTATTACATATAAATTATGTAATAAGTTCTTTAGTAATTAGTTCTAGAGAAATAGAGAAGAGAGAAAGAGAGAGAGAGAGAGAGACTCTACTATATAGTTCTACAATTAAGTAAAAATCCATAGTTTAAATGTAGGTAAAATGTATAACAAAATATTTTAAATTAGATTTAAGACAATTCAAGGATATTAAAATAACAAATCGAAAAAGAAATGATAAATAATTCTCTGTAATAATTTGAAAGATAAATAATTGCCTAAGTAATCTGCGTGCTTATGTATAAATATATTTAATAAATATTCATCCACTGAAAAACTCAGCTGTTTACATAACATAAATCATAGAAATAGGATGTCTTTCAGTGCCTTCTTTGAGCACGATGAGTTTTTTTATCGATATCTTGACCGATGGGTGTTTAGATGACGCGGCAGCAGAGAGCCATGATCGCAAAAGTCGTTATCGGTATACGTCGTCCGAGAAACCCGACAGGTGATCAACGTCACTGTCCGGTCATCAACGATGTGCGAGTCAATGACCTCGCTGCACCTACAGCTCTTAATTCGATGAGTCACTTTCGGCACATGCAGTTCCTTTCTTTATCAAGCTGACGCTATACACGGCTCGAGAATACGCTATCAACTTTCTGTATTGTGACACCTCATATTTCCGCACGCGTGTACTTATCCGCGTCGGATTGACTTTAAATCCTTTAACGCGTTAATACTTTTTACAAGGACCGTGAGCAGTGATCTCTGTTAATTTTCTAATCGTATAGAAACAGCAAAAGCAATAATTATCGGAATCTCCTTCAATTTCGTATCGAAAGAACTCGACATAAATATCTGTGATTATTTAAAATTGAATAATAGGTACAAAATTCTCTTAATTACTTAACCACAATAAAGAAAAAAACTTCTGATTCATGTTTTAGACAGACTATATTCAACTTACAAATATGTTGTAATAAGCAGGCGATTTATATCTCAATTTTTATCACTTGCGTATATTTCAATTTTATAAAACCGGAAACTTTTAAATAAATGTTAAATAAACATTAATTAAAGAGAAATTCTGTTATGTCATACACTGAAAAAAGAATTTGGTCATAGCTACCAAATATTTAGTGAAATAATGCCAATTAAATGTTTGGTTAATACAACTAAATATAATTTTATCTTTACAAATATACTATTGATAATACCGTTTGAATAATATTTAAATATTTGTAAATATAAAATTATGTTTAGTTACATTAAATTGGTTAATTGGCATTATTTCGCTGAACATTTAATATAAGCTGTCACTAAACTCTTTTCTCTTCTCTCTCTCTCTCTCTCTCTCTCTCTCTCTCTCTCTCTCTCTCTCTCTTTCAATGTACCGTTACCATATATAAATTTCTTCCTATCTACTATTTTCTATTTTTATTTATATTGTTTTATTTATATTGTTTTTTTATGTATATGTAGATCATTCTCCATGCATCATCGCATATGATGAAACTTTGAATAAATTTCCAAACCGGATATAACTTTGCAGATCTATGGTACTTCCTCTCTTTTGGTTCAACTTTTAAGCACGTGCTAACGTTGATATGTAAAACGTGTCGGCCGATGTATTAAAGTCTAGTTGCGAGAAACAGCTGCGATTGTCACGCGGTGTTATATTTTTCAATCGTTCATTAATAATGTCGGTTAAAGTTGCCACGTGTCATGCCAACTTTTTACAAAATATAAAGAAATCGAAAGAAATTTAAATAGCGCGAAGTTGAACGAACTCTTAATTTCACTTAATTAATTACTGTTATGTTATATATGATATGTGCATATAAATGTGAATTTTTAGAAGATAAAGATTTATCCTTTTAAAAATTGAAAGCACAGGAGATTCACGGTGTTCCTAGAATAGCAAAAATAGTAAGACGAAGTAGGACAAGAAACCGCGAAGAAAATGAGCACTGCACCGGAAATGCAATATGACGCAAGGCGGACGATGGCAAAAAATCAGAGTGGAAAGGAGGTTTGATGAGAGAAAAAAACATATATGTATAATGGAAAAAAAGGGGGAGAGAGAGAGAAAGAGAGTGAGAGAGAGAGGGGGGGAGGGAGGGGGAGGGAAGGAGAAAGGAAAGGTTTGAGTGAAAGGTAGAAAGAGAGAGTGCGAGAGAACGATGCGCAATGCAAGCTATGTGCGTACACGTAATGCAGTTCGCGATGCAACATTGCGCGACCTTGCGGGCCACGCATGTCTCGCACGCGCGAATAACGGCCAAGCAAGAGTATACGCGTATGTATGTGTATACGCGTGTTGGACGCGTGCACATAAGTGTATTCACTGTGTTCTCAGCGCGTCGCCTGCAGAGAATTGAGAATCTGTCGAGAATCGCGCTCGCGACATATCTGTGCGTATTCAACTGCATTTCGTATAATTATATTTTGTAACATTGTCTAGCGTTAATTTGTTTACATTATAAGCGTTCTTTAGTCTCTTCATTTACTTGTACGATTAATATAAACAGAACAGCGAATATGCGAAGTTAAGTTAAAAAATTAATTAATTTTAACTTAACTTAGTTACATTTCAAACTCTTAATTTTTTAATTTAATTTAGTTACATTTTATCGACAACTATTAAGCATTGAGCTAAGAAAAAATTAGGTTTTAACTGAAATTAATTATTACCAAAAATTAATATGAAAGTGGATGTTATCTCATTCAGTCATGTTAATATGTATACTTCTACTAAAAAATGACATATACATATGTTAAATACTCGAATTATTTATCAAAATAAGTATTGAAATGTATAAATACTGCTAATCAACATATGATTAAATGCTCGTAATATTTTCGATTAATTCACTGAATACCTCAATCTATGAATATTATTAATATTCTGGCTATATCTCGCAAATCGTTCAGTCTGGATGATTACACATTTCACTCTTATAAATGTTCGCAAACGACAAAAGTACATGCTAATTTCCAAATAATTATTGAATTGTTTTATCAGAGGCTCTTGAATTTGACACTTATTTTTATTATTTTTTTATAACTATATAATAATTGATCATACTTTTATTATCATTTGATATTTACTCTTCTAATTTTAATTTATACTTGTCTATGATATATACACACACACACACACACACACACACATACATATATATATATACACAAAAAATCTTAATTTAAATTTATTAAAAATACAGATATATATATATATATATATATATATGTATTTTTAATAAATTTAAATTAAGATTTTTTGTAAAATCAAATTTATGATATTTATTCGAAGATTTAAAGTTTTGTAATAATATTTTTATTTATTTTATAAAATTTATTATTATAAAAATGAAAATAATAAAGAATCAAATTTTTTTCTCTATTTCTCTTTCTATACTTTTTGTGACTATTTAATGCGCATTTTTGTATGTTGTTTATTTTTTTCTAACGTCATATCTGTCATTCACGTGCGCACTATTGGTAATGACACGACGAATATTTTGCAGCTTAATAAGTAAGTCTTTGGCGATAATGATAATCGATACGTAGAGCAGGAGATTAACAAGTGATATGGCACTTGTGTTCGCTTTTTCGAATTTTTATGGATACCACAATACCACCATATTATCAGCTTCTTCTGATAAATGCAGATCGATAGATTTAATTCTAAGTTTTTTCTTAATAAGGCTTTTTATTCAATTACCTTTACATAATAGCGTTGCGTAAAATCAATAAGAAGAAAAAGGAAATAAATGTTTGAGATACTTTTGCTAAATATTTTAACATGCCTAAATGTCATTTATGTTAAAAGTAGACTGAAGTAATTATGTTTGTTTACACATGTTGCAAACGTAATAAAATAGATTAAATAAACAATGTTGGAAGTACATATAGCTGCTTTATGATTTTTATATAACACTACGAACGCACATGACGTAATTGATTGTGAATCTTTTCTTTATATTAATTTTATTTAAAATAAATAGCAATTAGTTCCCGGTGCATTATTGCCGTTATATATTTTTTACAATAATTAATTTTTTCTGCATTATTTATTTACAATTTAAAAAAAATAAAAATTTTAAACATTGAAAATTTAATATAATAATTGAAGGATTAAGCGTTTATATTTTATTTTAAATCTGCTTATATTCAGAGCAAAATGATCTGACTATTGAATAGTTCTATGTTACATCATTTTGATATTTGAACAAAAACGAGATTTTCTCTTGATGACCTTCTGAACTTCAACTCATGTCGCCTTGTCCGGGAATGATAAATTTACGATGTACATTTGCGTTTATTCAGATATCGTGATTCTGTTCTCGAGAACGAGAACAATTTTCGAATATCTTTCGGACTTCATATATTACATATCAAGTAGCATAAATAATAAAGGCCGGGAAACGGTCAGAGAAGTTGGAGTCTTAATTATTAGAGATAAGTCATATTGATACGAAGGAATACATAGTCTGTCCTGTATATTTCTCGCTTAAGAATGAAGGAAATTTCTCGATGAAATAGTTTCTTTTATCGTATTTTAGGCTAAACATTTTGGAATAGAGATCAAATATTTATTTATAGATTCATAATGAGTACACAAGTATATGATACAATAAATATATAAAATATGATAACCGTAAATAAAAGTTGAATTTATGTCAGAATCATGCGATGCATTATTATGAAACATTGTATAATTTTGACTTAGTTTTTACTATAATTATTGTGATATTGTTATTGAAGTAATAAAAATATATAATATTAAAAATAATTTCCAATCAATTTTTATCAAAATATAAATATGTATCTATCTTAAGTATATCAAGTTGGTGAAAAAAATTTTTTTATTGCGTATTTAATGCGTGTAGCGTGATCTGATATTTATGCGCAAAATAAAATATTTTTCACTTATATAAATACTTATTGGTATCATAATTCATAATAATTATATTATGATGAAAAAGAAAACGATACCATATATGCTTCTCAAATTTTCGTGAACTGAATTCATGTGCACATATGAATAAGAATAATGATTTGTTAAAATGCATGTTGCATTTATGTCAATTTGATCTATGTGCAAAAGAATAATTTATTTACTTGTATAAAATTAAATTGTATTTTGTCATTATATAAAAAAAAATGATATAATGACAAATATACAATTCTTCGAATCTTTTCTTTAATATTTCTTTAATAAAACTTGAATCATATTATCAAAAAATATTACTAGAGTGATTAATTTTAGTTATATTTTATTTTTTAATTAATTGAATAATTTTTTAATTAAGAAAACCTTAATTCATCATTATATTTACGTGATTGATTTTATCGTGCTTAGTCGCATTGTAACAGATAATGTTTATGACTTGTATAAATTCTCAGGCATTTCTGGGTTACCATTTTCGATACGTGTGCAAGTTTGTCGAGGTCGTGACAATATCGTGCTGCAAATTGGCAGCAATGCATTAAATAGAAGTGATCGTACGTGCGAGGAAATTGACTCTGTAGTATACCCGCTCGGACGAAGTACAAAGTTGCAGCACTGCGATCTAAGAAGTGTATGATTGAAGTTTAGATATCATTTTCTTTTTTTTTTTTTAGACAACATGTAATATGTAATTATCATGACGTCAACAATCGTTTACATCCATAAGATATACTTCGCATGAAAAATTCATGTACAAGTGTGAGATCGAAGTGTCAAGTTATAAGAAAACTATATGTGGGATACATTCTAGTATTTTTCTATCGATAAGAGTTAATTGGAAGATTTTAATATGTTATGTAACATTGCAATATAATTACAACGAGAAAAGTGAGAAATGCAAAAAAACTTATACAAGATATGTTTCTCATTATCTATGCATACTGTTATCTTATATCGTTTATCAGTTCAGACACCGGTTATATTTTTTTGTCTGCCAATCAATAGTCTCTAATACAAAATTTGGACATGCAAATCATTGACTCAATTGAAATAAGTAAATTTCGTTAAGTAAATAGAAATAAGTAAATTTCATTGAAATAAGTAAATTTCGTTAAGTAAATAGAATATAATCTGAAAATAGTTTGGGTTACGACGCATATGTGATCGCATCACTTACGTGATAAATGTGTGCATGCGAGTTCTTCTTATCATCTTATTCCTCTGTCGAGATATCTTTCTCATTCATCCCTACATTGACATAGCTCTCCATCTTTTTCTCAGCGAACAAGTCTAATCCGGCTACCACTGCGCAGTAATTAAAATTCATGCCACAGATTCGTGATACGAAAAATCATACATCGACCCATGATTTGTGCAGTCCTTGATACGTTGTCATTTATAAATGTATCATCAGAGCGAATGGAATTCTTGGAAAATTGTTTCGAACGATATACATTATGCATAAAATCGAATAAGATTTATATGAACAAATTAAAAGTTAAGTATTTTTATACTATACAAAATTAAAAAATTGACGAATTTAGAATCATTTGATCGGTCGAAGTATTTATTGTGAAAAATTTTTAATATATAAAGATAATGTTTTAATAATTGATCAATGATTATCGATTTCATGAGTTTTAAAAATATTACGATAATTAATAGATATAAGAAGACATAAATGGATGTAAAGTGTATCGTGTTATGCCTAACATACGCGGTTTAATAATGGTAAAAGGAATATATTGGTTGATCTAGCTGGGGAAATGAAAGCATATGAACTAGGGTGACGGAAGGCCATCGAGCAATTTATTGCTTCGCGACTTAAATAAATGTTCTAGCGAACGTAAATTACGGCATGTAGAAGTTGAAGAAAGAAAATAGAATAAAACTGTAAAAATAAGTCGATAGAAATAAGAAAATGTAATAGAAAAAATAATCTAAAAATACTTGCATTTTATCGCAATAACTTATTTAGTCTGATTATAACAGTATGACTTTAATATTTACCGAAGAAAGTATTTGTACTTTGTTCTTAGTTTTAATCTTTCATCTGTTGTTGTTATTGCATGTATATATGTTTTTTTTACAAGAAAATAACTTAAGATTTATGTTTAATTATTTTAGAATGGATGATTTATTCTGAGATAGCTATCATTAATTTTTATGGTAGAATGAGCTATGTTCACGCAAAAAAATATTTTGCTGTTTTAGCTAGAATTATCGCTGTTTTTTGTATCTGATAGAAAATTATGTATCATACGCATAGAATTTATAGCGCACAAATCTAAATTCTCTGTAATTTATATAATTAGATGCAATACACATCCAATATTGCAGTACTTGCTAGAAATTTATCTATTTTAACTAATTTTTCATCACCTTTTAGAGTGTTTTGTATTCAAATAGCTTTACTAAATTTATACGCAGAAAAATATTAATTTCTTCAGACCAAATTTGACGCACATTGTATTATATTAAATTTGAAGATATTCCCCACCGAAATTATTTTATTCTATCGATATCATTTAAAATCAGATATACATAATAATGTATATATTGGAAAAATAATCAAAATTTTGAAAAAATTAACTTTTTAATATGAATTACTCAATAAAGTGCTGTTGAATTAAATTAAAAAAATGAAAATTTATTTTAATATGATTTCATTAAAATCAGGTCTAAAGAGGTTAATATAAAATTGATATCAAGAGACTCAATGGCCACACTTTTTTTAACTATTTCGTGAAATTCGTGAAAGAATTACATAAAATATTAAAGTCGTAAATGCCGCAAGTAGAAAGGGCATGGATCATTACATGGGGACGTGATCATCACGAGCGACCCTTATCTGTGAGTTAAATAAAGCTCTGAGCAGTCGCGAGAACGGGAAGAACCGTATCGGAGCGATCGCGAAGGTTGCCCGACCGTCCTACCAACCCGCGCGCGAAGCCGCGCTGATCTCCTACGCGCCTCGCTCTCTCGTATCTAACGCTGACCCACTTCTCGAACCGCCGCGGAGAACTGCGGGGACCCGGGGAAAGGATGAGCCGAAACTATTCTCCGTTCTAGCGCGGGCAACCTCCGCGTCTCGTCCCGCCGCACTGTTAAACGATCGTGAAGCCGCAAGAATAGTAGAGTAGTAAAAGAAGTTTATGTCCGGAAACGTTTATATCTTCACCCTTGTCCCAAGCAAGAAGGGCCTTGTAGATTTGAGTGAGCTTTATTATAAGCAAAATCTTAATACGAAACTTATTTATTAATTTGTAAAGATATTTATGTGATTTAATGTTAAAGAAATGATATGATGTTTTTGCAAAAAAGAAAATAATATTTTCGAACGAGTTTTGTAGATAAAAGAAATTTTGAAGAACTATTCTGTAGTATCTAATATTTTACGAGGGATTGCCATTTCGTGCTATAGAAAGGTCAAGTTCGTTGTATTTGGAATTCGTTTTACAAAGAGCGATAACAACCGTTTCAGCAAATTTTTGAAGTGATAATGACGGATCAGCGATTATAAAGACGAGATTATTTGCTTTCGACGGTCTTGTTAATATTCCCTAACGAAAGCTTGAACGATGTTCTCTAAGCGTTATACTTTTACAAAGCCTTTCGAGAACGATGATAGAATTGTTTGCCGATTAAACAAGACAAATAAAATCGGACGATTGAGCGTCATGCTCAAGGTCGATCGTATATGTTTTTAAATTATACTCATTGCTTAAAAATATATCGCTTTAACCGCTGATTCTGGCAATTTACGATTGTATTAAGAGATTTTAACGCACTTGATGTGAGTTAATGTGAATTACTTTGTTAGCAAAAATATTTGAAATATTTATTATTTTTACACAATTAATAAAAATGTCATTTGTATTTAGAATATCTAAATTTTGACTACAATAATTAAAAAATATTGCGCGAAGTGCGCGATGTAAGATTATATACATATGTATATATGTCGAGTCTGCATATATATACATTATTATTGAGTATCTATTTGGAATAAATTTATTTATTATTTAATTAGATATGCAATTTGCTCAACTAATTATAATTATTCACACTTGTTAAAACATTCATTTTATATTAATTTTATATTAAGGGCGAGACACATAAGAAAAAATTCTTGTTTGCTAAATTACATTAATCGACTTCCGATTTAATTTCTTTACGCGAAACAAATTACTTAAGAAACAATATAACGATGCACAGTTTGCTTGAACTGGCAATTAAAATTTATATAAAAATATTATTAGGCATCAAGACTCGCTTTGATCGAATATGATCTTCTTCATTTATTTGTGTCAAATTGCTTTAATTTTTACACAATGAAGAGAGCTTTCTTAAGGTATAGATGCACGTCAATGCAATGTATCGTGACTTCATCTTGCCCGATTTACAAAACACTAGTTACCATCACGTACCTATTACTGTTCATGCGTGATAAAAGCAACAGAACACCTGACATTATTGGCACATGTGTCAGTGGCTCCTTCTTTAAGCTTGATGGTTACATTGTGTAACGTGCCTTTTCCTTTCCTGCCGACGATACGGAGTAATATTTAACGTGATGTAATATAGACAGAATTTTGTGTGACACTCCCTTTACAATTTCAGTGACGTATATATTTGACATCCACGTTTAGAGAAAATTCACTTGAGAGAATGAGAATATTTAATAAACCGATATTATAAAAAGAGAATTTAAACAACATGAAAATTGAGCGGCCAAAATCAGAATTTCTCTCTCGTGTGCGTGAGCACTTACGTACAAGTTATGTACGATGATTAGACTTCCTGTGCAATAGAAAACATTCCGTAGTCTTAAATCTCAATTGTTAAAGGCTGTAATAAAACAAAAATATGATATGATATTGCAGGAGAAAACTTCACTGTTCACCGATATGATTTTTCATTGAATCAATGCGCGACCGGAAGCTCTCATTGTGAGAGTCGCTGTTGCTACAAGCGGCACTATGAGGCACGCATTAGCATTCCCCCGAGACTTTGACGGCGTAGAAGGCGTGCGGTATGCGTGTGCGTATACGCCTAGGTACATACGTACGTAGTACCTATATTGTACACGTGCGGATGCATGAGAATGGCTCGAACTGGATGTACGGTGTCACTTGAACCTTGATCCCTTAGTACTGCTTTCGTCGCATGTATAAAACTCGTACATAACTTCATGGAATACCAGTTCTTTTATGGTCCATGGAAGATTCAAATCTCATCTTTTCTGTGAAATCATCATTTTTTAACTTTTAGTAGCAACTTCATGTTCGTGCAGATAAATTTACAAGCAAGTAATGTATTGTAATTTGCTTCAAGTTTTGTTTTAATTTGGAGTATCATTTTATCACTAATAATTGTAAAACTCCTTCCTGCGTAGATTTATTTTGTAACTCTTAACGCAAGGTTTATTATTGTTATAACACCACTTTTTTTTTTTAAGTGCTACGCAGTGACATTGTCACAATGATGAAATTTGCATAAGAGTTATAAAATAAGCCTGTAAACAGTACTACATCTAAAATCGGGACATGTCATTAATGTCATAATGTGACGTCTTAAAGATGTTTTTAACATATTTTATAGCCAAATTATAGACATATGTTGTTTGGCAATGTGATATATGTGATAATTAATATGTTGTGTGAAATTATATTATTTTACAATTAACTGTATAGAATCGATTATTTCTGTAAATGATAAAAATAAAACTTAGAGTAGTTTTGTGATTTCAATAACAAATTAAATATAAGAGAAATGCCTATGAGCTTTCACGGTTGTTGTGTAAATATATGACAGTATATTTATATGATAAGATAAGATTATATGATAATTCAAAACAATCTTAATGTATTTACTAACGAAGTTAACTACGAACATTTCGACTGTGCACCGAGGAAAATTCAAATCTGAAGTCGAAAAGGTATATTTTATTTATATTTACTCTATAAGATAGAATACCTTTTTGGTATCGTCACAAAATTGTGATTTTAAAGATAAATAGAATATTTCTAATGCACAATTAGTTTAATACCTGGTCGGACTTTTTATTCTATTTAAGGGACAATACAGTTGAATTTAAACACGATACAGATACAATCGTTTTTATACGCTGTTGAATGTACAAATCAGTGAAACTGAGAGTAAAAGGTAACGAAGCCGCACCGTTTATACGACTCTGAGAGAGGAAGACGGGATGATCCAGGCCACTGAAAAAGGAAAGTGGCCGGCTACTGCGTCTGCCAGAACTGGGTAGAACTACTCCAGCGTTCATTATGCAATAATTATTATGATCGCCGCCGCTACCGTCGCGTCGTCGTCGTCGTCATTATCGCGAGTCAATTGTAGACCCGCCGCGTATCGCTACTATCGTAACCCGACCTATCCTTTTGATTATAAATAATTACGCGTGGAGCTCGCGAGCTCGCAAGCGCGCGATTAACGCTATTGCTGCAAATCTCGGCAATGGTAATAACAGACCACCTTCGATTTCTTTCCATCTTTACTTCCGTGCGACTCGATCTCGGTGTCCGCGCGAATCTACAATTATTCGCTGCAAATCGTTTATTGATACTTAGTGACTCCAGGATGAGAATATGAGCCACGCGGGTACAATGCGACTTTTCTCTCTCTCTCTCTCTCTCTCTCTCTCTCTCTGTCTGTCTTTCTCTCTACAGCTGACTATTAATATTTTATGTATCTACAAATCTTTTGTTTATTCGGTAAACAAAAATTATATATAATGAGCTAAACGGGCTCATATAATCAGCAAAATTTATTATTAGAAATTGAGAATTTATGCGAATCCCTTATAATTGTTTTTATTATATTACATTAGACTCAGATAATTTTAATTTATAATATATCTCTAAATGTATTCAATATATGCAGCAAAAGAAGATATTGCGGACTTTGGACTTTTGACTTGAATTTTCAAGCGGCAGAAAAAGTGTTAAGAATATCGAATTTAATTTAAAGGCTGATACTTTATAAAGTGTAAAGAAAATATACTGCTATTTATCCTTCTTCTCGAGTTTTTATTACCTTTATAACTGTCTATTTTTTATTGTTTTTCATAAAATAACAATTAATTTAGACCAGTTCTTCTTAGTTGATACAGTGAAAAAAAAAAACAATTCCTTATAAATTAAATTTTCTTGAATAGTACTGAGTAAACATTCCTCTACTGCTAATGAATATTTATTTAAGAAAAGAAAGTAATATGTAAACCAAATATGTTTACGTCTAGTAAATATTTTTTTGCAATAAGGAAATGTTTGCTTAATATTATTCGAGAAAATATAACTTAGATTTAGGATATTTTTTCGATGTACAATAGTTCTATTCTGATGAAGCACAGTGTAAAATTTTAAAATAATGTTATAAAGTTTGTACAAATTAATTGTACAATTAATTGTTATTTTCTTCGAATTGATATTGCTTTTATTTATTCGCATGATTTTAATATTACGAACTGAGTGAGGAACAATGCAACTCGATGTCCTCGCTACGCGAATCGTCGAGTACAAGCTAATCGTATAAGACCGAGAAAATGGAACGACTGCTATTTGCTGACGAGTAGCAGGGCTAAGGAAAAAAAGTGGCACGACCATTCTACAGGCTCGTGAACGTATAGAAACAAAGCGGTGGGCCTCGTGCCATCGTCGTGACTTGACGTAAACGCTCGAGAAAGATCTGGCTCCAAGGATGAGACTCTCTCGTCCTCGCATGTGGAATCCAGGAAGGAATGGGTCTACGCCACTTGAGACATTCAGATTTCATTAAAATATATTTTACATTCGTCTGTATACGTCAATAATATTAATGACGAGATACCTAACTTTTATATCTATTTTTATGCAGTCGTTGCAATTTTAATTTCGTTCAAGAATTATTAACATTTATTTTTTTCTATATCTGAATTTTTTAAAAGAGACGTATTTTTTTATACATTAATATTAATGATATTTTTATAACATTTATTTATGTGTACAAATTTATATTATTGATTATACCTTGACTGTGATAAAAAATAAAATTTTACATTTATTACAGTATTTTTTTTTAATGATAAATTGTTTCTATAATCTATAAGGTTTTACGCTTCTTTTTCGAACGACACGAAGAAAGATGATATCTTGTCACTCATTGATCAACAGTTCGATGAACCATGAAAGAATATTCGATTGTCGCTCTTGAATAGAAAACTGTCGACTCGACGAGATTATTAAGTATTTTTGACTTATAATCGAATCGAATTGCGAAAGCAAGATGTAAAGCGATCTTTTTTTAATTTTCTACTAATATTAGTTTAAAATTTTTGTTATCAATATATAGTTGTGGATGTATAAAAAGAGGAAAATTTGTGCGTTGCATAAAAATGATGAATTTAAAATAATGCGATCGATTCGTTTATAAAATCTAGAACTGAATGAAAAGTGCTACTTACTATGCGCAATCCGTACTTTCAGTATTTTTTAATTTTCATAAGCTAGTGCGGCGCAGTGAATGCAACTTGTTCCTTGTCATTAGGTAAAATGCCATACGATGCAAACGGCAGCGTACGATTAGTCTATGTGTAAAAAATAGAAAATTCTTGTCTTCGATTTCCTGTTCTATTTGTACATTTTTATTTCATGATTTAGAAATACAGAAAGCTAATATTATGTGTACAAAATATTCAAACATTTTTAATAATGACGGATATATACAGTAGAGATGTATATGACTCTTCAAATGTTTCATCTCTGTAAAAGTAATCTCAAAAAAAAATACATATCAGTGTTTGTACGTCGAACTTTACATTTCTTTTTTCGAAATGTGAAATCTCGTAATGCGAGCAAAGAAAAAGGTGAAAGGATGACACAAATACTCCAAAATATGCGGTACAGCGCTTAATTGAAATAGCGTCAGCGACAGTGAGCTGATTATGCGAGTCGTGACTTTGCGAAAGTAGGAACGCGGCAGGCCGTTGTGGTGCAATTGCTTTAATTCTCTAATTAATTAAAGTACTTATGCGGCAGTGACCGAACACACATTCATGCACACATCCGGCATCGCCTCGCACCAACATTTGTATAGAGTTGGGTACTTCAAATTTTCATTTTACGTCACAAAGATTTTAGCTTTTCTCCGACATAGGAATTCTTTGGAATTATACATTCAATCTCATCGTAATTAATTCACGACAGTTATACAATAAGTGTCGATTAATTCCTCCGAGACGTTCTTTTTTTTTAATTAAATAATTGTGTGCTCTTTCAACACATTATATTTCACGGTTTGCCACGATTTTATGTTATTTGAATTCTATAATTTCCATAAAATTATAGATTCTTTTTTCTCTGCATATATAACTACTAAGGATACAAATTATAGCGAGTAGTAATTTTAAAGGTAATTTTCTCTTTTTTGCGAAATTTTATAGAATTTTTCTATATTATAATGTAATTTGTTTTAAGAAGATGATAAAATTTTATGTGCGCCTCTTTTAAAGACAACGATGTTGTGGTCTATAAAACATGTTAGAAGAGATATAATGAAGTACAATCTCTCTCTCTCTTTCTTTTTCTTTCCTTCTGCTGTCTCTCTTAGTAAAGCGTGTTACGCACGATCGGTATCGTCGCAAATTATGCATTTGCGACGCGTATAACTAAACGACATTGAACCACGACCTGTGTCTTAGAGGCCCCACTTTTACTGACCCCATCTCATCGAATGATTTCGCAGTATCCCATAGCGAAAATACATTTTGTTTTCACACAATCACCTGTAACTTATAACGTAATTCATGTGGATACGTACGTGTGTGTGTGCGTAAGGTACGTGCGAGATAATGATTACTTTGTAACTAACATATTTGTGATAAGATAGTCAAGCGGTGAAAGTCTTTGTAAAAGGTCAAAGAGTCACATTTTTTGATTGACAAAAAGATTCGAATGAATAGTTCGTTTGATCGCTGGTTGCGCCTAAAAACTCGTTATTTATTTTTATTTGCAGCGAAAACGTTAGGATAGACATATTTAAATATTAATCCTTATTTTTATGCGCTCGTAAAATATCAGATGTATATGTACGAGGAATTTGTTCAGCATTTTTTAGATTCAGTGTTTTAGATGTAGTCGGAAATTAACAATCTGCACTCGTAAAGACAGAAATGTTTACAACTTATACATGAAATAATTATTGGTTACGGTTTAATTAAGGATTAATTATACGAAAGCAATGTTTAAGCCAATATAATAAATAAAGTTGAATGTTCGTTTTCACTTGCTAGTTAAAACGCCGCCGTCTGATGAACGCGCATTTTGCAGCTGCAAAAGCAGTGTATCCAGATTTTTTTCGCGGAGATTTTTATCATTTCTGTAATCACACATAAATTTCATTTTTGCGTTAATAAATAGGTTTTTTTTATATTTTACAACTTCGAATTTGCTTCTCGTTCCTGATTTGAATAGGAAAAATATTATATATTATTGTTACTAGTAAAATAGGTACCTTATAGTTTGCATTTAAAGACCGAAAAATCAATTTGAAGGACTATATACGTAGTATATAAATTCATACAGAATTATACAAGGATTCAATTAAACCATTAAAAGGCATTTATTTCTAATAAATTACTGTTATTTAATAAAAATATCTACATATGATTATTGAACACACACACACACACACACACATACACAATTAAACTATTTTTGTAGACATGATATTTAATATATTCATGATAAACATTTTATTAAAACAAAATAAATTTTTTAATAAATATAAGAAAACGTTACATTAAAAATAAAAGTATTCTAACAAAAAACAAAATTTATATATAAAATTCTAGGATTATAGTGAATTTAAATTAGGAAAACATCGCTTAAAATCATCATGAATATTGTTTATACATTTTTTTCATGATGTAAATTTCGTTTTATTATAGCAATTGAATATATTTAAAAAGTAGGCGCGCACGTCCAGTTTGACTTGTCAACCAGACACCGAATATGGCTGCTGAAAAGTTTTTAGTGAAAACCAAATAGTCTGGATTAAAATCTGGGCAGTTGGTAATCCTATATAGGATACCGATAATTGTTGAGACAAATTCGAATGACAAATGGATGTAATGTGTCATGAAACGTGTGAGAAAAACATGTGCAAAGTAACGCGGTATATGCAGTGCGAGAGAAAGGTACTCGAAGAATGCGATTAGCATTTGGGATGACCGTGTGCGTGTAGACGCGGCACCATATTATACGAGTAGCGTCATACATAATTGAACCATGACCTGCACGAACGACCCTTCTCTCTCGCTTCCTGTATACGGACTGCATCAGCTGATCGCGAGATTTAGCTTGTTTCTGATTTAATCGTATTCATTATCAGAAGTTTTTACAACTGATAGTTTCTTGAACAAAGTGTGGAAAATTTTATAGAAAAATTTTTGTAGAATAGTGTAATAATATGTCGAAATAAACAATATCAATTAGGTAATCAAAATGTTCTAAGAAAACAAATAGACCTGGCTTTTTTAACTGAATTTCTTGCACAGTTAATTTTTTTCTCATTAGACAAAAAGAAAGAAAAAAAATGAGAGAAACAAATTTTCTTTTTTTCTTCAACGTAGAAAAAAAAAGGAAGAAAAATGAATCGTGCAAGAAAAGCTGAAAAGAATCCCAGACCTATTGATAAACGGCATAAGAGAAAATTGACTAATGGCACACTGAAAAAAAAGATTGATTGCTGCAACAATTTAGATAGTAAAATATGGCATAGCCATTTTTATATGGCTGCAGCAATCAGTTTTTGTTTGTAGCAGCAAACTTTTCTTTCAGTGCGAGTAAATAGATTTGCCTCCGCTATACGGTGTGTCTAGTCTGCTTCGTAAATGTCCATATATCTTTCGAAAACAAACTGGCGCTCGACCGACGAAAGGAAAATGAAAATAGGTAATCATGAGCTCGTATTTCACGTATGGCGCGGCCAATAAAATTTTTACACACGAGGCGACGAATGCAGCATATTCGTTGTACCGTCAGCGCGGCTCGGCTCGGCTCAGCTCGGCTCGGCGCGATCGCGTGTATATACGCGAAAGTTCTGTCGAAACGGCGCCTTAGTCATCGTCCTTTTCCGGAGGATATAGGTATATATTCGATAATACTAATCCGCGCTCTCTCGTGTACCCGCGGCTTTTGCTTTCTTGCAGCGCAGTGACCTGATTCCTTGCGTGCAACAGTAAGAGCGTTTCTAGAGGCAGGAGAAGAAGGAGGAGGAAAAGGAGGAGGGAGATGGAAAGAGAGAGTGGCGCGTAGAGAGACAGATAGAGAAAGAGGCAGAGAGGGAAAAAGAGACAGAGAGAAGAATGGAGAGAGAACGCTCGCGCGCCTCGTGACACGTAATACCCGTCACAGTAATAGCGGTACGATATTATAGCACCGCTAATGTCATTCATTTGTGATTTAATGAGAGGAGTCGAGAGACCGCGGCCGTTCGACTGCGAGAGGACGCCGACTACTCACCGTCGACGGTCGTATTGAGCAGGACAGTACATGGTGTTGGAGTACTTTTGAATTGCTCGATCGAATCGAGAAAATGCGTGTACCTCGATCATAGAACGAAACGATTCGTCTCATTCGAACGGCCAACGCAGTGGGCCAAAACAATTTAGGTAGACAGAAGTAATAATTTTTTTTTGTTCTTATAAATAAATATTTTCATAATAAAAGTAAATATTTTCATGGAAAGAAAAATTTTGTTCAAGTATCTAAAAAAGTTAGATATAGATATAGATTTAAAAATATAATTTTGTTGGATCATTAAAATAATTATGTAGGAAACTCAAGCGTGTCGAGTAATGCTATAAAAAGTCTTATATTCTAGCAGACTTGAACATCCTGCATAATTATTATGATTTAGTTAAAATTATTTTCAGATCTGTATCTAACTTTTAGATTCTTTTCGAATCCGTTCTTAGCGTATGTTTCAAAATAGAAAGTGCACACGTCGAATATATCAGTTTGAAATACGTATGAGAAATGTACAAATATATTTGTATGTATACAAATATATTTATGGATATTTATGTATTTATCGTACAGTGTAGACTAAAATCTTATATAAAATAAGGAGGATAACAGCCAAAAATGAGCAATAGTATATATTATAAAATAAGATTAAAGTATTAAATTTACTCACTGAGAAATAGGAAAATAACAAATATAATTTTGTTACTTTTATATATGCTTTCTCAGAGAATATAAATTTAATTTATTAAATCTTCTGTTTTGCTTTGCAAATTTACGAGGTTCAGCTTATATTTATCTCATATTTTTTTTGTCACATATAAAGTTTTTATAAAATAGTTATACAAAATCAAGGAGATTAGAAAGCTATAGAATGAGAACAAAGAATTATGTATATCATAAAAAATAAATACAAGAAAATATACAAGAATGATGTGAAGAATTAAAGATCTGATTTAGCACGTTGATATTAGATTTTACAATGTCTTGTAATTGTATACACATCTAAAAAAAATAAAACTACATTAATACGTTCAATTTACAAAGTTTTATTTATCAAATGAAAAAAATTTAATTATTTGTGATTTTCAATTATGTATTTATATTTAATTTTTTCGTTTTGGAATACGCTAAAGGAAAACTTTATTCCTTAAAAACATAATATTTCTTTTTTGTATTCTTTTTATATTCAATTGAACGTGCTGTGTATCTAGATGTTAATGAATGTAAGTCGCCGTTATCAAGTTCGAGTCAAATTAATAATCATGTAATCTTATAATCTTATGATTAAATATAGAAGTTATTTACATTATAAACACGAAAGAAACGTATTTCTTATCTATATCTCATTTTTCTTTCTACAAAAATATTAGCCTTTTACAATGATATCAATGTGTGACATTTTCTTCTAAATCATTACGAAATATTTGTGAAAAATGAAAAAAATTGTCAATATCTTTAAAAAGATATATTTTAAAAGATTAAAAGATTATATCTATGAAACGAGTACTTTAAGATAGCTAATTTTAAATAATAAGACTTAGAAACGAATGAATAATGTGCAGTTATGGCAGTATATTTTTCATAGGTATCCATAAATTTTACATTCCAAATATTTAATAGTAAAAAATCGGCAACATTAGTAAACTAAGGACGAGTCATCATCATTAGTTCAATCACGACTAATATCTCCGCCTTATGTAGGTTACCTTGGTTATGTTAGTTACGCTTGACTCTTAGAATTTAGGTTGGCCATATGGTGTATGGAATCGTCCCGTTTCTTTCTTAGCTGGTTATTAATATCGCGCTGTCTCGTTCGTGCGAGTCGTTCCGATCGAACTATTCACTCGTTATGCATGACGTTTCTTAAAAATGCATGCTTATTATACATCAGATATATCTCTATCCAATGGCATTACTGGCCTTTGAAATATTCCATTAATAAACGGATATACCTTTTCTTTTATAAAATATTTCATACAAGAATGAAAGGTTTATAAATTTCACTTTAAAGTAAAAAAGTGGAGATTTAGATATAAATTTTTCAAGGTAACGAAGAAAATGTAACATATTTTCTTTTAAATATTAGCCAAACTGACGAATGATTGTTAATCTTGTCATAAAAGCATATATCTAAAACTCGCGTTAGAAATTGTGAATTCGTTGTATTTTCGTAATGAGTCTTTTCTATTTCCTGTTTTACATCGGCGTGTTCCCACGCGTGCGGATCGAAATTTTACAGTGATGACATGCCGAATGATCGTACCTCATCAATTCATAGAGAGCTATACAAGCCACATTAGATTTATGCGGCGTTAACTAGGTACTGCGTGGCATAATCCACTCATGAGAACACTCTCGTTAACCTTTTTATACCGCTACAGCGATTTGCGTATCTTCGGAATGTTCTCGTACTGATTATCTGTATTGCGTAGCAGCTATAATTGTAGTCTGCTTAATTAAGTTTAATTAAGGACACTGATTTTCTCATCTCTTAGCGCACTTATTTAATATACACAGATCCGCCCAAAATTAAATATAATCTCCAAAATATCCATTAAAAAAACAAGTGTATTACAATATAAATAAAATAATAAATATAATGATAGTAGAATTTCAAAATATTAAAATGAAAGTATAAGTAAATAAAAAAAATAAGTAAAATATTAAATACAAAATTGTGTTGAAATGTAAGAACAGGCACGATTCATACAAAATATCTGTGTGAAAAAATACATATAAGCTATATTTTGTTGTGAATTATAATTTATTCAAAATAGTTTCTCTTACTTACTATTTTTTTGTTTAACATTTTAATGCACACACATATGCAATCGCGTTTCTAAGGAAGTGAAACGCAATCTTGTAATTAAAAAAATTAGTTTCTTCAGTACTTTGATCCTTATCTCCTTTGATTGCGGCGAGCGTGTATGCGTGTCACACAAGAGCAGATTATGACGCATTGCGTGTAGCGAGCACGAAATGTGTGTAAGATACGAATGCGGAAGTGGCCTTCATTGACTTTTAGGCAGTGCCCGTACCATTTTACCGTTGTCCCGAAGAGTAAACGACCGTATAAAGACACCGATGCGTGGTCTTTAGAGTGGCTGCGTCGGTCCATCGAGAGCGAGTGGGTGATGCGTTTGGAAGCGGCCGCGACGAAAATAAATCCTCTGACTTCCTCGCGTAAACGCACATCGTGCGTGCACGCTTGTTGTCACGCGCGTGTCCATTCGTGGGACGAGAATAATCGGCTGCACGTTCGAATTTTGTGCACGCGATCGACCGATCTGCTCCTCATTTCTCTTCACGTAGGAAGTGAATGCGTCATTATTCATGCATATGCATAACTCACTATAAATATGCGCTTATGACGAACCTCCTTCTCTTCATCCGGATATTATGCGACGTTGAATACGCAAAAATACGTTATACATTTTCATATTGAATTCTTTTTCATTTGGTATTTCTTGAAATTGATAGAATATGGCTTTAAATCGTTCGAACAAAATCCATAGGAGAGTAATAAACATTATCAGATGTTAGAATAGTGAATTTTTAAATTTACACAAATCTGAAGGTTTCGAACTTGTTCTTGTCTTGTGATATTTTTCGTGAATTTTACTTATCTTATTGGTTTGTTTTTCCTTGAAAACTATTCTTCTTGTTTTAGCTACCAGAATAGCAAACTTCGAAGCAAACTTCGAATTTTTCTTAAAAATACATACGCTCTTCCGCTTATTTCTTTTTGTAATATTTTTATCTTAGAAAATATTACACATGTTTATTGGAGAGAAACAATTAACAAAAATGAAATTAAGTTTTCGGCTTATCGTTCTACGTGTATCGCGTTACTTGTACATTTTCGTGATTAATCGTACAATCTATCTCAAGAATTAGAACGTAACACGAAAGCGGATAACGGAGGAATTTTTATTGAATTTGGGTTTGTTTCGCAGCAGGTGGAAAAGAGAGAAAAAGAAAGAGAGAGAGAGAGGGGGGGGGGGGAGAGAGAGACGCTTTCGAGCGCGTCCCTGATGCGTCGTACGCGTCTAATATAGCGATGCAGGCGTGGAATATAGGTCGCACGCTAGAACGCTCTTTTATATACTTGCCAGTCCGACACTCGAAGATCGTGGTGAGGATATATACGTGGATACGCGTACCCACGCGCAGACGCTCACGTAGAAGCATACGCATTATGCGTTCCGACACCAGTGTTTTATTGTGTCCGTCAAATTAGAATAACAGTATTCAATTATGGTGAAAAAATGCATCCATATATCAAGAAAATGTATCCTGGAGAGGAGAACCGACAAAGCAGATTCGTATCATATTGAATGAGTACATGATTAAGAACGATTATATGAATTTAATTTATGTATATGTATTCAATTAGATATTATGAATTTAATTTTTTGTAGCGATTTAATAATTTTATACAATTTTCTTATTTTTGTAAGTAATAGTAATAGTTGTTCAGTACTATTCTTCGAAGAATTAAGGAAAAAAACGAGACATTGCAAACGCAAATAAAACATATCTATTTAACTTATTCATTGACTTAATCTTTATTTATTTATTTCTATTAATCTGCTTGTTTTGTAATTATATAAAATCTATAATTTTTTATTAAGATTGCAATAATATATTAAAAAATTACTGAAAATTTACTGTGATGATTTACTGTGATTTTGAAAATCTAATAAAAATCTATTTTCACATCTAGGTGTTTAGCTCCTGAAATTTTGAAATTTTTTAGAATTTCGAACACGCACATTTGTAGCTATGATTGTCGTCTCAATATCGATCGGAATGTACGATTTACGTGATCATACGTGTAGAAGATCATCAGAGACTATCGATCGACAACGATCGATTCACGGGATATAAGGCGGTCTTTCTTGTCTCTCGCTGATTTTCATTCCCGCAGAGTTCCGCACGTACGACTACGAGTCGTTACGGCCGGCATAACAATGCATGACGTAACTCTGGGGTCGAATCCTCCTTACCTCCTCCGTGCAACGATGTTACAGGAAAGTGAAACTCTCGCAAACCAGGTCACACCCACATCGTGTTCGAGGCGCTGAGTCGCGCCGATCGACGGTGAACCCTTTTTATTAACTCCGGGTTAGATGCTTTTCCATCCAGCTCGTGAAATTAAACAACAATTGGAAAAGACAAAAAAGAATTTGGTAAACGCGAGCATTAATTAGCTTAATTAGCTATTTGATTAAACACTCTTGATTAATAAAATTAGTTAGATTGAAAAAAAGATAAATGACGTTCTTAAAATTTCCAATTACACAATATGATAACATCTATATCTATCACAATTTATATTTTTTTCTATATTTTTCTCCATTATAATATTTATTTTTACAACGTAAAATTTTTTTTATTTTTACAATTCATATTGAAAAAATTATTAGCAATGTGTTCTACACATTGTTTTGTTGAATACGATAATTAATAAATAAGATGTGATTTGAAATTTCAATTTTACTTAATATTTTATTTTAAAACATTATTGGACAATGTGTTAACACTAGTTCATGAGTATATGTTTGAAAACAACAGACCAGAGGCGCCAGAAAGATCTATAAATCTAAGCATTTATTATGCTTCCAGGTAGAATTACGATTGTACACATTTCTACAAAACTACAGACCACGAAATTTAATATTCTCTATGATTCCAATTAATTTTTAATTTTTTCTTTGCCGCTTTTACAAAAATTCACATTCATAATATGTGTAATAATTAACACGATTTAATCTTTTCTTACACAGGTTCTTCGGATCTGATATTTCGACAATTTGATTAAATGACCACTTTCTCTCTCTTATTATTTCTCAAGCCTTTTTTTTTTGAAAGTCTCAAAAATATCCTTTTCTTTTAGTTTTATAATTTTTCAGGCACATTTAGATTTGTGTTAAATCACATTTTTTATATCTGCGTAAGATCTCTTAATAATTGATAATAAACGACGTTTGATTATCCGGGAATATTAATAACTGGATAATAAGATCAGACATGTCATAAAGACGTCGGCAATTACGATGATACGAGGCGACGCGACTAATTCGGTGACCATTTCCGCTACACACAAACGATCATCTCGCAAATCTGGCTTGGGATCTGAGAGCGCACCGCGCTCAATGTCACCGGCTTTATTAGCGTCGAAGTTTCGCTAAGTTCGGCGGATGCGCGAGAGGTTTTAGCGGATCAAGTGCGAGTTCATTTTCGCGCTGCACACAACAGCTACACGCGCCGTTCACGGAAAGTAAGTTTGTGAGCACGAGGCGGTTTCGTTCGTCGTGTGCGTGCAAAAAGAGAGAATCGGGCGCGCGTGGGTGCGGGACGGTCTTGGCAGAGTTGGCCCTAACCCATATAACGTCGCAGCCAGAATAGAGACCAGGCAGTCGAGCGAATAGAAGGATAGGAACGCAGGTAACTCTATAAACATGGCCGGGAAAATGGAGTATCGAGTTGCTGGCGACGCGCCTTTACTGGGCCGCTTTTTTCAGTCACTCACATTCGACGATGTTGATGGAAAATAGCGTATACAGAAATATTCGTATATTTTTTTTTTTTCTTTTTTCACGGTGACTTTGAAGTGACCGGCTGTTGAGTTTAATTTTAAATGCACTTATACGGTTCTACAAATTGTTAATTTGTAAATATCTTAATAGGTATCCGGTTTTAAAAATAGTTTTAAAAAAAATGTTTATCTTAATTTAGCCACAAGTTCGTTACTTGTAAATATTTTATTACGAGTGCTAATTTCTACATATCTTTATTTCCAATTGTCACAGAATTCTGCACGCTATTTTCTTCAAAATGTAACATCTGTAAGAGATAAACTGAAATGATACTCGTACTTAATGTCTTATGGACGGAAGCGAAAGATAATGTTAGCATGAATTAGCAACTGTTGCCTCTCTCATAATTCGAACTGGCGCTACGCCATGATCACTGAAGTTAGAACAAAGAGCCAGCTGATAATAGGAATGCAGCTAAGAACATCCGACATAACTAGAATCTTCTATATGTATATATTACGTTATTGTTACATACACAAATATATGTCAAAGAATATGATTGGAGTAATAGATTTTTCCAATTAATTATTATATTATAATTACATTTATAGTAATATATATATATATATATATATATATATATATATATATAAACAAACGTTATGTAACAAAATAAGGAGAAAGTAATAATTAAATATGATTTATGTTAACAATTTACAACTAATTTAATAACGATTGGTAAATTAAACAAAACACCAATAAACATGAAAATATGATATAATATATAATAATGATCGCTTTGGAGAATATGGACAGAAAAATTTTGCTGCGTCAGCATAAAGAATTAAAGAAGTCGATAATAACTGATAAAACGCTGATAATAAATATTAGTGGTAGATATTATATCACAAGAGAGCTGTTCTTTTTATATTTTGTTTCCGATGTTTCATATGAAAAAAAGATTGGCAAACAAATAAATCGTACGTAATATTGTATTATTCGATAAATAAAACACACAAATAAATATCTTCCTCTTTCTTTAGCGATTTATGAATTTTGACATTTCTTGATTAATAAATTTCGTTGGATATAAAGTTGTGATTTATTAGATAGCAGGATTGAAACGCTCGATTTGGTGATGCTGCTCATACTGTCAGTAGATATAATTCGAAAAATGGCTGTATCGTGCAAGAATACTGGCATAGCTCGCATCTAAAACTGGAATCGTCAGCGACACGTGCACGTAGACATCTCGGCGTCAAAACTTGGCGCATTATATTTGAAATTTAACGTGACAACAAAGCAGGCGTTACTATAAAAATATTATTGAGTATTGGGAAATGTTATAGGTGAAGTATACTTGATTCATTTGATATTATGTTCATAAATACACGATAACACAGTGCTATTTGCTATATATGTCTATGAGTATTCGATTTTAAATTATAATTTATTAAAATGACACATTCAAAGAATGAAGCATACGTAAAAGCTGTGTCATGTTATTTTGGAATGTGCATGATTTTGAATGAACTGTCAGCCAACGTACGAAATAACAGACATGAATAAAATTCATAAAACTGACTAGAAGATTTCTGACTAGAAGAAACTGACTATTAGACTTTCTGACTAGAAGATTTTAATATATACAATTTTATTTAGAATCAGGAAATTCTTGTTCTACACTTTTCTTGATATGACAATTGACCGTGTAACATTACTGCATGAAGCATCTTCACATACAAAAGAACAGGTTTATTTAATTACAACTCTCGACTGTTAAATTTAATGTCAACTAGATGTAACTCTGCGTTTTAAGAATATTATTGAATTACTGAAGATGGCCAGATTGTGGCCGAAACGTTTAATGTTTTAATGAATGTAATAATAATTAAATATCACAAACTATAACTTGTGCTGTGGTTTTTTATGCTCTTATTTTTTATATGTGTTAATATTAGAACCACGTTAGTTTCAAAATAAAATTCATAAAAGCTTGGAATATAACGAATTATACAATTTTTTATTAAGGAAATGTTAAAATACATTTGGAAATTTATAAAAGATTGAAGATATAAATAAGACCTTTGAAATAAAGCATTGAGAATGAATTATATTCCCAACGAAGAATATTGATAATGATAGAAAATGCTGACTGAGTTGATGCACTTATTCACTTATGTGCATCGTGATCGGCGCATTAAATATTTTTTATGTCAATATTGATAGATCAAATTCTCATATAAAACCAACTATAATATTGGAATATGCGTGTGTATTAGATTCCACGGATTCCACGGATGCTAACTAGTACAAACTAGATTGAAGTGAATCGTTAATCTACATCCACTATTTTTGAGTTTTAATATATTGACAGAATTTTTAGGAGAAAATATTTATTTAAGAAATTATCGAAAAAATGCATATAGTTATGAGACTTTTTTCCAAAAATTATTGATGGCGCCGGTTTTACATTGCAAAAACTGAACTATATTGAAAAATGACGTAATCTATATGGACAATTTCCTTTTGTTTTTTTTTTTATAATTATCATAAGTTAAGTTTGAACACCTCGTATTTTGAAATTCTAAAGATGTTATATTTCGCACATTAAGTGTTTCCTTTGAAATAATAGCTCACAAAATTAATGTTATGCAAGCTATTTCAACGATTGTTACAAAATATTAAAAGATGTATCTATGTTTTATTAATTAAACACGTGTCTGTGACTAAAATATAAGCATGTCCGTAATATTGAAAAAGTAATTTATGACTGATTTAGTGCAGGTCTATAGGGAGAATAGATTACTCGGAATTATGGCTTGATACAGATATACATATAAAACGTTAAAGCTTCACTAATGAATTAACAAATGAACTAACAGAAAATGAATAAGAGACTACCGCTCATTAATCAATACACCCTCAGTTTTCACCCTCAGTTTGCACAGTAGTACAATATAAAGCGAATGATGTTATCGGAATTCTTTCACTGTCTAAGTGCGTTCGCTTTGAGCGCTTACGCGCTGTAAGTTTCATTCTACCTTCCTTCCACATGTAGTGAGCGATAAAGATAGAATGCTTACATGCTTACAACATGTGAACGCCAAAACTGAACGCAGCGTATTGACGAATTAACTTCAAAACAGTATTAAGCATGTATCTGATGTCATTGATTACGTTTACACTGTGTATTTAGGCCGCAGCCTATACTTAAATTCGATTTTCAGTTATTTAGGCTCCTAGATGTAAACAGGTAGCAGATGATCTATAATTTCAATAATTCTTCAATAATAAAACGTTTCTAATAGTTTAAAATGAAATTTAAACAAGGCCGAAAATCGGCCTCATGAAACTTTTTCTTTTCTACTGATTGTCGAATAATGTGTTTCTTATGAAAATTATTTTTTTTTGCGTTGCTATTCGCTATTTTCGACTTTGAAGTTATTTGATGTTTTAAAATCCTGCAGTGCACCTTGAGAATATCATGTCTTCTTGTATCAATGTAATTTCCAATTCTTCGGAAGTATTCCGTCTCGGCATTCTTATTTTTTTATTCTTTGTATACTCACCTGCATATATTCTGCGCTGCATATCGTGTGCATACGTACGATAATCTCTGCATTCTATCACGTAGAAATACAATAAATTGTTCGTGAGGAATCATCAAACCAAACTACAAGTTTACGTGAAGTCGTGTACGAATAAAGCACAACAAAATCTGAGGAAATTCATTCCCTAACAATAATTCTCGAAAGCAAAACCGGAAAGTGAGTATCGAGTTATTGGGTGTTCATTAAATATATATGTTTAATATATTGGGTCATCTAAAAAGTATCCGCGGTTTTTTGTCACTAGATGTGTTGACCATCAACACCATCTAGTGACAAAAACCGCGGATACTTTTTAGATGACCTAATATATGTATCGATGTACATCTGTTAAACTTTTCATTTAATTTTACAAAGTTTTACTTTCTCACCTTTATATCTTTATCACGATATAGTGAAAAGTAAACATTGAACATTTATTTATAAATAATATTTGAAGAATTGCTTGAAGCATTTTAGTTTAACGCGTTTTAGGCGTTCTTCATTCTATTTTTTTGTCAATTTGAGAGAACACACAATAAACATTCTTGCAGATTATATATAATATATATAAAATATATATAAAATGATTTGAATAAAAATATTTTTTTAATAAAACATTTACAAATCAATAAAGTAGACTGTAATAAAATATACTGAAAATTATCTTCTTGTTTTGGAAAAAAATTAAATTACTTATTATATTTATTTTTATATATTATTAATTTGACGGTTTGTCATACTTAACTGTGAATTTCGTTTTCAGTTATGCATAATTCATTTCCGGACGCGTATGATTATTTTTACTTAATGGAGAAATAAAAAAGGAGACTTTTTAATATATTTTGAAGGCGATTCTAAGGATTCAAGGATTTTTTTTTTGTATATTCTTATTTCTGCATCACAATATGAGATATAATAGTGGTGAGTGAAAGGGGAACTTAAATTAACTCTCAACTGTTACAAACAAAATATTGCACTGTGACATGACTGATTTTGCGACGTGAAAAACTCGTTTCGCCACGCGGACGTTGCGCTTCCTCGTATGCCTTCGTTTGCGTTCGTTTATATGCGTGTGATTTGAGATGCAGGCACGTGCGTTCGCGCGTAGTACACGCGTACACGCGTGGAAGTCGAAACGCGCCATATCCTGTTCCGCGGGGCGCGCTACAACGCGCGTCACGCTCGTCACAATGGTGCTAATCTATTTAATCTGACTAACAACAAACTTATCTCGTGACTCATTGCGATGAATTCGCGCGCCATTGCTCCGATCGCTTTCCTTACACGCGCTCTGTGTGTTAGGTGCGAATGTCGATAAATTTTTCCGGTAGATCAATCGCTGGCTATTTTGTACGCTCGTGGAAGTATCCCTTCAATGGGATTCGCTCTCGCCTTGACCGTACGTGACGTTAATCTCAGGTCAGAATGTTATCATAATGATAACGAGTATGAGTCTGTTTCCTTATCTAGTGATACTTTTGAGGTTCGAATTTTGTTCTTTTAAGCACCTGAGCGCAAGTTGGTTAATTTTCATAGTGTTATTTTTCACATTTTTATATTATATTGTAATAAAAATTTTTTCTAAACAGCGTAATGTTGAATAAATAACTTTTTCATTTCAGAATCTTAGAAAATTCAAAGATATAAATATAGATAATTGCTAATGTAATAACAGTGTGTAAATTTTTTTCTATATTTTGAAGAATAATTATTTAGATTTTATAAGGAATCTTCAAAGAGAGATAAAGCATAAATTAACTAAATTTAATTAAATACTAAATATTATAATACATTTTTTCTGAACGATTAAAAATTGATATTTGCATTTGTGTACCGAAAAAAATGTTATAATGTATTTATAACAGTAAAGCATATGTCGATAATGAAAGAATGGAAAAGTTCTGCATATAGTTCTTTAAATTCCGAGATTACATCGGAGAACGTTATCAGTCGTAGAGAAGCAGCTTTATGCGTCAAAGGCTTAAGTACGTCATAAAGAATTAAATTGATGAGCCGGAGGAAGACACAGAGGAAATGGCGGGGAAGGTAAGGCAACTTTTAGAGATAAGGAAAGAAACAGAGGCAAACGCGTTATATATACGTTTCATATCAAAATATATTTGTGCATAGACAAGAAGACAACCGTGACAGGTAATTTCGTACCCTAAAGTCGTACGTCAGTCATACACCAAGGCACGCGTGCATAACATTTTCTCTTTCTCTCTCGCATTCACACTAATTGCACGCGGTCGCACGTCCTGGCTTGTAAATAATTAAAATCGTTCTCGCAAGTATACGCGCGCATTACATGTACGATATACGTGTAATCATGATGAACGCACGGTGCACACCGGTGCACTGCTGTTGTACACATCAGATTTGCGTATGAATTGGCATCGCGAAGATGAAGCCACGCTTCATGCGACTGCATGCTTGTATAAAACATTCATGTATGATTCTCTGACTCTTCCGCCTAACGCTTGGTTATCGGTCTCACTCTCGACGCTGATAAAATATGCAATTACAACAATTTGTCTCTCCCGACGCATTCGCGCACGCGATGTCACGTATACATACGTACAAATGTATACGGCTTACACACGCACGTGCGTACGCGCGCACGCACGCACGTATACAATCCGTTCGACTATTCCCCAGTCTTCCGGCCGTTTCTCTCTCACATTCTCTCTCCCTCTTTCTCTCAGCTTTTCTTTTAACAAAATATATTAGCTTTTTATGTACATACATCTCGAATATAATAATAAAATTAATTAGTACTATAATACAAGAGCGTGGATAAAGTGCTCGGCTGTGTTGCTTGGCGCTCCGTCGAATATAACGAGCGCGGAAGCGAATACGTATCGAGAGAAGATGGATATCGACTTGTCTCATTGTTGCACGATTGTTGATGCGAGCCACGTTGATATAGATCTCCGTGTTTCGATATGACTTTTTTTTTTAGGTACTTGGTAATTAGAGAACGATAGTCTAAGTTCATTAATTTAACATTATCTAAAAACCGAATCTAAATACGACGCCGTGTATTTATGTCTTTCGCAGATGGAGATGTGTTAGGTGTGTGTTCTGTTTATGTATAATACGAAACATAGTATACAATTAAAGTGAGGATTCTCTTGCGTGAATCACATCGAGACACGATTTGTTCGAGATGTCGGAGCTAGCCTTCGTATTACGATTATTTTGCCCATCAATGGCTCATTCAGTGATCCATTACTTATATTTAGCCCATAAACGCCAAGTTACAGGTTAAATAAAAGAATGATAGTCCTTACAGAAATTTAGATTAACTACTTATTTTTTTAAGTATTAAGAGCAACGCTTTTACTTCAAATAGTAATTTGTGTTTCGTGCTTTTAATATTCAATATAAGTAATTTTCATTACTAAATTAAATTTCTATAAAGGAGAAGTAAGACACTAAGAAAAAAAAAAAATGAAATAAAATAAAATAACACGAACGACGAAGAAAAATTAGATTGCCTTTCTCGCGTCCTTCGTCGACTCTAAGCGTCTATATCTGGAAAGATATCGCAATACGACGGCTTGCTAGCGGTTCACGCGATTGATTCTTCACGATTTATTCTTTTATTTATTGATATTCGCTTCCCTTTCGCTTTCTTAATGTCCGAATAGCATTCTGAAGCGAAGGGATGCACGTCCCGCGGGCAAAGCCACTTCTAACGAAATGCGAAGTTCTTGCGTGAACCACGCCGACCGCGTTTTTCAGTCATCGAAAGCATAGAATAGCTTGCTCTTCTCGTTCGCCCTCCTATCTCGTCAATCCCCTCCCCTCTGCCCTCTCCTTCTTCCTCCATGTTCGCGTCTTCGCGGATCTCAACGCAAACGACGACGCACGTGTGTTCGCATCGAGCACTCTGAGCTGAGCAAGAGATATAAAGGACGACGTAGAAGATGAAAGGAGAAGGCAAAAGATAGATGAATAAACGGGAAGGAAGGAGAGTGGGATGAAGGAGGAAAGACGATTTCTTCTCGGAGATGTACGCGATATACAGCGATGGGGCCGGGGGAGAAGCAAAAGGAAGCGGAAGATGTGGACTGACTTCGTTTCACAATCGGAGCAGCCTGATAGCCCAGGGACGCGAGTCGACAACGATGTCGTCGGAAGACGATGTCATTTCGAATTGCATGGCAATGTCCGTGCACTGCTGCTGCTGTTGCTGCTGCTGCTGCTGTTGCTGCTGTTGCTGCTGCTGCTGCTGCTGCTGCTGCTGCTGCTGCTGCTGCTGCTGCTACATAGGTCCAACCGCGTGCTGCTGAAACTGGTCGAGGTGCCTGGAGATCTCGCGGTGTAGTTGCTCGGGTACGACGCCGACAGAGCTGAAGAGCGACCTGAGTACATTGAGCTCCTCGTTGAGCAGTTCGATTCGTTTCTTCAGCAAATCGTTATCTTTCACCAGCAGCTTGACCTTCTCCTCGGTTTCACGCGATCGCACCTTCGCCTTCTCGCGGCTCTTCCTCACGGCGATGTTATTTCTCTCCCGCCGTCGCCTGTACTCGTCACTTGCCTTGTCGATAGCCTTGGTTTGTTTTCTGGCGACGTTCGCGTTGGTGTGATGCTGATGGGCCATTACTGGCCCCTTCATGGGGCCACCCCGCGGCGGCGGCTGATGAACCGGTGCACCTGGATGACCGCCCGGTATCGTCGACGGTGTCAAGGTGGTGAAGGTCTGGCTACCATTGGCGAACGGGTTATTCGTCACCGGGCTGTAACCGGTGGGTGGATACTGAGGGCAGTGACGTCTGTAGTCCGCTGGGTCCAATGGTTCTTCCTTGATGCTAGGTGACTCTGAACTTGAGCTGTTGCTGTCGCTACAGCTGTTGCTGCTCTGATGATAGGTCGCTCCGCTGTGCACCGGTTGTGGCATATAGGCGAGCGTCGTGCGAGGATAACCGCTCGTCCTCACATGTTTCATAGCGTTGTTGTTGGGACCAAGCATATCCAATATATTATCGCTGAATTGATTGTCGTCGATCAAGTTTTGAAGATCCAGTGAAATTTCTGGAGCGTTGAGATCAGTAAGCTCGCCAGCAGCGGCGCAATGCTCGGCGTATTGCTGATGTAAGCTCGCCTTGCTGCCGGAGACCTGTTTCACCACCGCGCTATTTTGTTGCTGATGGTTATGATTGTGATTGATCTGCAGCGCGGAATTGTTGTTGTTCGCCGCAGCGTTATTGTTCTGATTGCTGGTATTGTTGTTGAGCACCTGGGACTTCTTCAAATCAGCCGTGCCCTGGGCCTGGGCCTGATGGGCCGCCGAATCGTACATGACTGGTGACTCCATCGCTCACTCGCACATCACAGATGGGAATCCTTACTTCGCGACTTCACCGCGACCACCTGTATACGTCCGTCCGTTTGTACGCAAAAACGTCCTTGCGTCTCAGTTCTACTTAGTTATCTCTCCCTCTCCTTCGGCGCGTACTACGTCGTCTAAGACGAGCCGGTAGGAGATGAGGAGAGTATTTATTACTTTCCGCTGAGTATTTATCGCCGTCACGCCGTCACCGTCGCGCCACGCCGTGGACAACAAACAACAAACGGATCTCGTTTTCCTCGAGAGCGCGCGCGTCGCGATTTTTGACACTGTTCCAAATACTTACTTAATGATCCCCGGATTATATATTCCGGGATTTCGAGGACAACGGTAACACGTTCCCGTCTTGACGACGTTGTCTGCAGATTCCGCGTCAAGTCAACGCGCGTCAGTTACTTCGTTCAGTTAGTTCTTATAGACGCCTACGCGCACAGTCGTACATTCCTATGTACGCTCGTTGCCTCTCGCACTCGGTATACACACGGAAGGACCGCTACGTAGGAGCTCGAAGGTACGGGAACTCAATGCAACAACAACAAACTCACTTGAGAGTTGACGCGCAACTGAGCGCCGTAGCGGCATGTCGCAAGCTTTCAATGTGGATTGTGGCTTGTGGCGCACGCCGCGAGTAGCTCCGAGAGCTCAATGCGCTTGCGCCCGCGACGTTGCGCTTCCCTCCGCTCGTTCCGCTCCGTACTTTACCTCCTCTCGTGAACGGTCCTCTCTCGGAGGGACTGTAGACTCGGAGCGTCCACCATGCTCCTCGCTCCTCCTCCCGTCTCGTCCCGTCCCGTCCCGTCCCGTTCCGTTCCGTCCCGTCCCGGCGCGGCGCAGCGTTCGCTCACGAGTACACGAGTTGCCTTCCACTTCCCCCGCTCCTTGTTCTCCTCTGTGGGCCCCATTTTCCTTCTCTCTCTCTCTCTCTCTCTCTCCGATTTCCATCCTTTTCCCACATTTCCCTTTCTGTTTCCGATGGCATTTCGGCCGTCTTTTTTTCCGTTCCCCTTTGCCCCTCCTTTGAGATCTCTCAAGCATCACATCTTTTTTTCTCTCTTTTCTTCATTTTTTTTCGCTTTAGCACACCGCGGTCCTATCACGGCTTCACGCGACGGAAAAAGTTTTCCGGCGTTTGATTCTCTCGATGCTATTCGCGCCACGCCGCATGCGTATAGGAAAGGTACTTTTAAACTTTTATTCTTATTTTAAACGGATTTTCGCATGGATTTTCCCGCTCGGGCAATTATCCAGATAGCAACGTGTCTAACTTGTTGCTGGCATGTTGCTTATAAATAAGTATGTGCTGCTACCAGAATTGCAACAATTGAGTCTGCATTTATTGGCAGATTTATACCTTCACAATATGACACAATTTTGGGTAACAGTTTATCAACAATTTGACAATAATTTTAAAATCATCAAAATTCGTTGCCATAATAATCAATGGCCCTATTCTTTTTGACTGAATTTTTGCACCAGTTTATCTTTCTTCCTCTTCTTCTCTCCTGGAGAGAAAAGGAAAAAAGATGAACTGGTGCAAAGGTTCAGTTAAAAAGAACAGGCCTTATATCTATATCACACAATACTTTGTCGTATTGCCGACAACGCGAAGTAATTTTAATGCTTCTATTTTGCCGTTAAATTACTGACAATACATATAATACATTGTTACAATGTCGCTACAATGTCGGTATATTTGTTGAAGATAAATATACTGCAAATTACTAGCATCATAAGCAATCGTAGATTCGCGCGATTTTGCTGAGACATGCTTGGTTGTCTGGACAGCTTTCGTAGTTACTAGGTAGGTCATTGAGTTGTCAATTACTGCATGAATTGTTTGAATTGAGAATAATCGAATTTAAATTAGCTATTAATATCGAATATCAGATCATCATATACATTTAATTGCCATTCATTAACTTCCGTTAATGTATCACAATTAATATTTTATAATTGTTCGTATTTAATGCAGTTTGTTCATATTTAATGCATCGTACATCGCGCGACTGTATACGCCACGTGGTGTGCTAATCACGACGGCCGATATTTATTTTTGAGAGCTGTTATACAGCTGACAGGAAAGTGTCATCGTTTACATCATATTGCGCAATCAATGATAATCAATGCAGAATTTCTCTGCCATTTGTGCTACCTTTTTCGAGATTTTCAGAGATTTTAAGAGACGATTTTCATTATATTGTTTTAGTTGCTTAAAATATATCTGAATAAGACACACACAAATTTTTTAATACTATTAAATAACACAATAATAACGCAATAAATGCGGTTTGTAAGAGAACTATATGATTGCGAATATATTCGTAAAGTTTTAATCAAGATTTATAATGACGCATTGATATTTAACATTAAATTACAGGAACGATGTGATTTTAATTTCTCCATTTTCTGGAACTGTTTTTATTATTTTAGAATGTTATTTCCCTATTTCTCGACGTTGATTGCGGCTTATCATTTCGTTATAATTTAAAAATGCTTTATCCTCGCTTTTTTCTGAAATTCTTCGGAACTTTACAGATTTTTGAAATGTTCATCCTCTTCCGGTGTCATCGGACCATAGATCACTAGCCAGATTGCTTGTAATCTCTGGAGAATAATTTTTACAAAAACAACGGGAACAACGGTGAATTTTTCCATGCGAGATGTATCGCGGTCGAGCCAGACAAACAGTTCTCCCGTCCTCACGAATAGACGAATCATTATGTTTTGTCATCATTACGTCATGTTTTGATTGTTTATCCACGCGCGATTTTTTTATCATCATTCAGCGTAGTTACGCGTGCGTTGATCTATAAGCCAACGCACGCTGACGTACATTAATCGATCAGATTGAACGAGTTTCTGCATATCAGCGATTCGCTCTTGTATCGATATATTCTTATCACTATCAAAGCACGGAAAAAAACCTAGACGCGACGATTTTTGCGCGCGATCGATACTAAGATTAGATCGCGTTAATTAACATCCCTTCGCGGATCACTAATTAAACGCTTTACGTGCTCTAATTCATGTTGATAAGTGTATGTGTGTGTCAGTATATGTATTACATAATAACGGGTTACGAAACAGGAATCGGAGACCTGTAAACAGTACGCGTTATTTTTTATCCATCCCTCTCTTTTTGATTCTTTTATTTTGAGTTGACTAATTTTTTTCCCTTCTAAATGAAAATAATTTTGTTTTGTAAGTAAAATCTTTTACCTTAGTAGGTAGTACTAAATTATTTGATTTCCGATAAATTATTAATAATATTTTAGAAAAAAAAACAATTATGTATGACTTCGTATTATACTATGTATATATATATTGTCCATAAATTATAACTTTCTATAGACGAAGTCATAATTTGTTTTACTGACATTAAAATGACATTTAAATCATTACAATTTATTAATTTAACATCTTAATAATTTCCGCAAATTTGTAAGATCGAAGAGAACAAATGTAGATTTAGCGTAATCATCAATCTTCGTTTTTCGGAAACAGTCCTCGAATTTTTACGTATTAAGTTTCGTTCAGAATCTTCACGAGTGCATTCGGAACTTCTACTCCGAATAGAAATCTTTCCAACTATTTTCCGGGTCGTACAAAATTAATATGCCAGTTGCTTTCGGAAATATCGAGTAAAGTCATTTAAATTATTACAGTACTCTAGGCTTTTTCAACCTCTGAATTTTCAGAAGAGGTTTTTAACAGAGTAATCCGCCTCGCTATTTTGGCGTGAAGAGAGACAGTTATACATAAGATGGAACAAATTGAGTTTACCGTAGCATCTCTTATTAATTCAATTGTGGGATGTCGAACACATCATAAAGGATCGAAAAACCATCATATGTATCTAGAGTTAAGGAGATGCTGGAGTGACCAAATTATCGACAGAATGCAGATTGATAAAAATCTTCAAATTTACTGAACGGAATAAAAATTCTTTGATAAAAATCTTCGAAAAGAATGTGACACTGGATATCCGATATCCGGTAGGACAATCATGACTCCCACAGACAGAATACAGTATAACGCTACAGTATCGCGCAACAGAAGTTAGTACAGTAGCTAATCACTCTTTTATAGAAAAGCGATAAAATTACTCTCGCGCCAATTTCCGTCGTTGCTGCGTTCTGTCTGGAGAGCCATTAATTCGACCGGATTTTGGATATCTTTGGATATATTCGGTACAAATTCCTTAACATTCTAAAAAAAAAAAAAAAGAAAGTAAAGGAAAAATAACGATAATAATTTTCTTTATCTCTTCAACGTGGAAAGATAAAGATAAAAGATAAACTGTACAAGTTCTGCAAATATAAAATTTTAACCGGATATGGGATCGATAAATATTACAATGATATTCGATTATCCGATCAGATATTCGGTGCATCCCTACATTTATAATTATAACATCGGAATCATACACATTAAGAAATTGAAGAAATCAATACGAAATGTTTACCGACCGTTTAAAATTGATTTTCGTATTAATAAACGAAATGCGACCGGATGAGTCGCGCCATCTGGCAGCTCGCTTGCGAGCGACTTCAGTCGGTACTGCGTACGCGAGACGGAACCGATCACCGGCGGAAAGACTCGACTTGAGCCGAATTTCCTCGCCGTGATATTAGCCACAACAAAAAATTTGTGGTGATCGCGCAAAAAGTTTTTGGCGCTACATATTTTTCGCGTTCTACCTACGGCAAGCAACGGCAAGGTGCTCGTCAGCCACGTTGTCGCCTCGTCCAGGATTTGGCGGCCCGTCGACGGCGCGAAGTAAGGAATCGCGTGCACGCCGTGCGGAACTCGATATCGCGCGTTCGATCCCGCCTGGCCGTGTTTGCGGATCGTGTTGTGTCGGACTCGTGTGCGCCTCTTGACGGCAGACGTCTCAACGGACGCATGCACGCGTTGCGATGTTGTGACGAAAACGGAATATCAACGCGAATCCCGATGTTCCGATATATCCATCATAGCTGTGCATGCTAATTTGGTGGTCGTGAGATGATATACTCAGCTTCGCATGAGTGATTTGGTAGACTCCGCGTCACCGCGTCTCACTGCAGTGCTCAGTCGCTCGCTGTGTGGCATCCTTTAATTTAACCTACAAAGAATCTTCGCATGAGGGCTCGCGAACGTATTTTTCCGAATTTCGTTCTCTCGTCGAAACTTAACATTCGTCGTGACGCAGTTGATACAGGTCCTCTCACGCGTATGTCGTTGTACATTTTTTTATTTACCTCAGATGTAGCCCGTGATATCGGACGTGTGATCTCTTTTTATTCGTAAAGCCTGTATCATAGAGATTGAGATTGACTAATCAGAAGAAAAAAAATAAAGAAATATCAAACTCGATAAATTTTACTTTAATCAGATTCAATCTCAGGCCAGTATTCATAATCTAGTCTTATATTTAAGACTGCTTTAAGTACAGTGTAATAAATCAGGAAGGCTGTATTAGTATCTTAAGACATTACTTAAGAATGTTTTGAAATAAGAACGAATTATAAATACTGCCCTCAGTCTCAATTTCTAGTTTCAATCTCTAGTCTGAAGGCTTATTTATATCTCATTCACTTGAAACGAGATAAAGACTAAAAGTTTTATAAAAGTAAATAAATTCACTCGATGTTAACCTGAGGTTATTCTAAATAAATATTCTAATAAATTTGCACTCTTGTAATTTTCATTTTATTTCAAGAATTATAACAGGTCCGTGATATAAGATTTAGACCTGTTCTTTTTAGCTGTTCGCATTTAAAAAATTTGTTTTTCACCAACTTGGAAAAAAAAAAGAGAAAAGATGTAAGAACTATGCAAGAAGCTCAGCTGAAAAGAAGACCTTATTTTGTTCTTATTATTTTACTTTGTTTAAGTCTTGTCTCACATGAATGCATGATACATGAATACACTTAGACAGTTCTGCATTAGGATTTTGTAATTCTTAATTGTGTTGTGACTGTATTGTTATATTGTTGCATAGCTTTTTTTTTACTATATTTTTACTATATGTGTAATATCTTCATGATGATAATATATATCTGCATAATGATACCGACACTGCTGTACAAAGTTACAGAATTCTAGGGCTGATTTGTTTGTCAAATTGATTGATGTTTCGTTGTAATATTGCTTACAGACTGCACAATCACGCAAGAGTTATAGGGAAATTCCAGCATTCACAATGGCAGGAGAGCAGCAACAGTTTTTTCTCAAATGGAATGACTTCCAATCAAACATGGTGTCATCGTTCAAACATCTGCGAGATGAGAAAAGCTTCACGGATGTGACATTGGCTTGCGATGGTCAGACTTGTAAAGCACATAAAATGGTCTTGTCCGCCTGTAGTCCTTACTTCAAATCTTTATTAGAGGTACATTGGCAATATTATTCTACTATTATTTTACATCATCATTCTAACATTACTATTATCTACTAGCTAATATTATTAGTGATAGACTTTGCAACTAAATAAATTTTCTCTTTAATATAGGAAAATCCGTCCAAACATCCAATTATAATTCTAAAGGACGTTGCGTACAGTCATCTACAAGCCATCCTAGAATTCATGTATGCAGGTGAAGTAAATGTCTCGCAAGATCAGCTACCAGCATTTCTCAAAACAGCAGACCGGCTTAAAGTTAAAGGACTAGCTGAAGCTCCCGGTGCCATTAAGAGAGAAGGTTAAAAATACACACGTAAAATATGGTATGCTTTAAAATTTTATTTATTTGATTTTAGGAATGATACAAATATTTGTTCATATAAATATCCTATGTTCAAATTTCTAAATATTATTTTATTGCAAAATTTCCTTTATAATTATGTATGTATTCGTTAATTTAATTTTTTACTAAGATATTTGATAAAAGAAAAAAGAATTCGTTAATTTAATTTCTTATTAAGCTATTTGATAAAAGAAAAAAGAAATCTCTCATTTAATATATAGATGTTATAATATTTTTTTAAGTAATATTGATTTCGGAGTTTATATGTCGCACGAGAGTTCATTGTTCGGTTATTGATTGTACAAATCTATTTATATTCTTGGGGTGAATAATATATATACGAATTTGATTGCAGTCGCGCGCTTATTAAATTCGTATATGTTATCATACGCATTGGACATAAATAATGAGCTAAAATTCTATAAATACAATGCCACAATATCATTTTTTGTGCATGTTGTGAGAGTTGTTTGTAACTATGCTTGAAAATGTAAATGGGGCAAAAATATGAATTTTGATTTGCAGGTATTTGAAAAGTGTGTGGACTGAAAAAAACTGTAATAATGTAAAGTGATTGAGTAAAACACGTACCACACAACATAAACACACAACACAACATACATTATAAATATATAGAGACATATGTAAAAAAAATTTAAACACTGCGTGTGCACAACTCGGTGTCCTACGGTTCATGACTTGGATCAACACGCGGTGATGATGTAAAATAATGCCTTTTTCTTATTCTCAGTTAATGTTGGTTGTATTGATAGTATGTACACATACATGCAAGTAGAGAAAAAAATGTTGATGTTTGTCTTGAACCCATTACGCCATATTGGCAATAATAACAACACATTGATTATTTTTTTAAAAATGAATCATTGCGAATCAATGGATCGCGATAATTCACAATGCATACTGACCGGGGCAATCTTGGTGGATCAAGTTGGAAATGTTGACAACACCTGTTACAATACCTATTTTTCAAGCCGATCTACCTGACTCGTAGCACTCCCCTATCGATTCTATTTGGTAGATCTATTCACGAAGTAGCGTTATCTTATATTACCATAATTTCTATTATTTAATTTTGTCGCGCGTTAGCTATCACTTAATTCATCTGCGGCATGTTGAAATATTGGAGCCTAATTTTTTAAATCTATTTCTGTTGTTCGTTTTTGCAAATTATTATGGAGATGGTTATAGAGATCGATCCCATAGGGCATTAACAATCTTATATCACGCTAAATTGTGTATAAATACTAATTAAATAATGACAAATGAAAGTATTTTATTGGCATCCATATATAGAGAAATTTTGCTTCTATCGTGGATAGATTTGCGAAACCCCCGGCAAATCATTTAAAGAATATCAAATCAGGTTTACTGGAAGTAGTAACGTGCGCGTTTAAATTATTCTCTTTTGTCAGTTTTGAGATATTGAAATACTATTCTTTTGCGTTCGTGTGTTAAAAAAAAGAGTTACAAAATATGAAAGGAATTGTAATACCATAATTAATCTCCGTACAAGTTACCTCTTCTAGTGATCATGATTTTTACTTAACCAAATACTGCCAGTGTTTGTACCGGCGTATTCACAATATTACCGATATAGACCAAATTTATTTATGATAATAATATATTAAGGGTTGAATGTCTTAAATTGAGGGAAGGTTATTGTAATATAAGCGAAGTAAATTTTTGTAAAGTCGGAGCGCACAGTTCCTTTTCCCTCCCGAACAACAGGACGCTCGGAAAAATCTAGAAAGGCAATCAGGAAACATTATTGAATCATGGACATAAAAATCAATTTGTTATAGAGGATGTCGTGTTTTTTCTTGTCTATAATCAAGTATTTTAACATTATTCGGATTTCACTGTTGCATTACTTTTAAATTTATGACAATGCTGTATAAGTTTTCGTCAATTGCGTTTATCGCTAATTCGTGTAAGTCTACTCTCATATTTTCTGACTTTTCTATCTCTTTTAATTACACAGAGAAAAAAATTCTCCAGCGTTTCGTGAATTTTCCTTGCGAGTTAATTGTCCTTGTGCCTAATATGAATTTACTCCAACCTTCACGTGAATTATATACCGAATTAGCACGAGTGAAGTTTTATGGACACTGAATGCCGATTTATAATCGTACACATTGAAATGTCAGTCATACACGTCATACACCGCAGAATGTTACGAATCATAACGCATCATTTCTTGTCGATTTTGCTTCGGATGTTTCTGTGAATTACTCAAGAGACCGCTCTGATCGAATTTACGATTGTAAGAATGGTCCATCCAAAAAGAACTCGTCGTTCGTAAGAATGCTTTGAACTATTCCATGCGATAAAGTCGAATGGAACTTGACTTTGTATCAAAGTATATGGCTTCCATATAAATTTTGGCGATGTCTGACGATAACAAGTTCTGATAATTAACGGGACCATTCTCGTGCAAGCGGCATTAAAGTGAAATTTGCGATGTAAGAATAATTATGTTTGTCATCTTCTCGGAATAAGGATTCAATTATTTGAACTTTTTCAAGCATTGGAAGACTTCATCATCTTTCGTAATTATCCGATATCGTATAATAGATATTCAATATTCTCTCAGTCTCATGAGGGAATACAACGAATTGTCTCCCTCCGATTTTAATAAACTTTATGTATGTTAAAATATAGACAAAAATAAGATTAAAAAATATGTATTTTTTTATGTATCTATCTTACATGTTAAAAGAGAGAACATTCCTTTGAAAAAATTGATCTTTTTTTGAGTAAATATCATCTGAATCAAAGATATAAAAAATGTTTTGAATAAAAAATTGAATAGTTTTAAGAGTACTTTATAGTTACAATAACTTTATAAACATTTTTTTAAATAAATACAAAATTAGAAAAAAATTTTGTATTATAAATTACTCTTGAAATCATTCTTTTATTTAAAACACCTTTTTATTTTAGAGAGAGAGAGAGAGAGAATCTCTCTAAAAAGATAAAACTCTTCTTTGAAAAAAATCGATTTTTTTCAAAGAAGAGTTTTATCTTTAGGGAGATTCTCTCTCTCTAAAATCGTTTATTTTAGTATGTATCGATGTCACCTAAATCGTGTAAGTCCCACTGGGAATCGGTAAAGCAGACGTCTCGTTGGAGTTCGATCTTCAGTTAAAGATCTCCTTTTGTATGCACTTTAACATATCGAAACTTATTAAAATCGGAGGATACTTGATTGTATTCCTTTGTCAATATTTAAGGCAGTGTTAAAAGCGTCGAAATGGATGGGTTCAGTTCCTACAATGATATTGTTTGCCGGGCATTTGGTGACTAAATGTGAATAATAATACCATGTACATTTGCTATGCTGTAAATTTGGAATACAATTATTGTAGAATAGCAAATCTCATATACAAGTGAACGTTCGCGCGCTAAATTCACGATTATATCGTATAGCCTTTTTCCTTATGTTTCTCGCTCCATCTCCGATTTCCATATATTGCACTTTTCACATTCACAATTCCAAATTCTTCGAATCGATTTCGCTTGCGCAAGTTATCGGGATGAATCTCTCTTCTCTCTCTCCTTCCCTTTCTTCCTTCTGTCCTTTCTCCATTTTGTTATCTCTACTGTTCTAACCGAAATTCAAAATCCTCATTAACGTTACTTTTGCTATTATATGACTCGATAATGATTATGATATGATGTTGAGATATAAAATAAATTGTGTAAATATGCCATTTTTTGGCATAATTATCTTTATTTCTCCTTACATATTCCTTTTTGTAGATTTTATTCCTAAGTTTTTTAAAAAATATTTTAGCGTGTTAATTGCTATCGTATAATTAAACATTGCGTACGAAGTATATATCGCAAAATTATATTCTTTATTGTATATTATACGTAATTTTTTCTGCACATTATGAAACATACTGCACAATACATTTGTAGTCATATAAGCAGTGTGATATAGAGTATAAAAATATGTATACGTGATTAATTTACACTTAAAAAAGTTGAGTAATATATTTATATAAGATATTATACACTATGAGGTAGTAGCAATCAGAGGATGTATTTTTGATTTCCTGACTTTTGTTATCACAAATGCGTCGAGTAGAAATAATTAATGCTACTACGATGTATTCACTTTGTCTCAGCTTATTTTCCAGTATTTTATTTTCGATTATTTTTTAGGTGGATCTAGTGGAAAAAAATGTTGAAAATGCAGTGTTAAAAATGATAGATTCAGTCAATAAATTACTTCATTCTTACGTGATGTTGTGAAATTGAAGACTGGGTATCTTGGTGCGAAAGGTTCATTAGCACCATGCACGTAATTTGACTCATCTTCATCTTTGATACTATCCGCTCTTTGCATACATTCTTCATACGATGGCGGTGCTAGATAAAGATAATAGTTTTTTAAAAATTATATTTTTTAACATATCTGTGCTAGGCCAATTTTAAGTAACTTGACCATCACAGTATTTTTGTTTGCGTTTGTCATATTTGTTAAATATTTCATAGTTACGAAAATTATAAAAATAATTATAAAGGAGGTACTAATATTGCATCATAAATTTGATATCATAATTACAATATGTATCTACAATTATATATCAACAATTATTTTATAATTATGTTTTTATAGCTAAAATAAACAGTTTGAATGAAAAATTCAGTGTGGGTCACTAGTACACGAAACATGTTAAAGATGTTAATGTTTTTACATGCAGATCAAATTTCCATAATAAATCTTAAAAAATTATATTTTTATAGATATGTACAGAAAAATATTTTCTCTCTAGTCTTGATTTTCTGTACTTCTAATTGAATAAAGCAATAAAATGAAAATAATATTCAATATTTATACGAAGGCTGATATATATTTTTAAGATTTAATATTAAATTTTCAAAATATTTACAAAGAAAAATATCACTCACGTATGTCCCACGGGTTAGTCGACGTGCTGGGTTGATTTGGCGAGGCAAAACCTATCATTTGAGGATAAGGCGTATTTGGTGGTACATAGTCTGGAGACGGCATCGGCGGCGGTGGATCATAATCGTATTGCATTACAGGAGCTGTGGGCTGTTGCACAGTTTGTATATAAGATGCAGATGAAATAGTAGAGTGTAATGGAATTGTTCCGATCAAGATCGGGTAAACTTTGGTAATGCTGCAATGCCTGCAATATAGCGGAAATTGAATTTCTTAATAAAATCACTAATCAGTATAGTTTAATTGTGATTTTCTATTTTCGTAAATTGCGGGACATTGTTGTAAACAATTACAGAACAATTCTTAAAAATTTTAAGAATTGGTTTAAGAAGTACTATTGACTATAACATGTACAATCGCATAAATTAAATTGCTTTTGATTTTATGCTTTGGAAAAATACACATTACACACATACGTTCCAGAGACATGGATGGTAATGCGCAAGGAATATTTCTGATCTATTATACTGCAATATTCGAGATGGGATGGCGGTATTGGCGGAACCTGTAATCGTGATGGAATGTCAGCTTGTTCGCCAAATGGTCCCATTCTTTGCTCAGCTTTTAAAATCGCTTTATCTGTCTTGGTCGAACTATACGGTGATCTCGCATGAAATTCCAAGGACTTTACAAATAGAAAAAAGGGTTACAATTACTATATTGATTGAAATTAATTTGATACGCTAGTTACGTAATATTATACCTACTCGTTCCAATTTAACACAGATCTTTGTTACATTGACACTGCTGGTATTATTGAGGTTGACCATAGTTTCTATCGATTGTCCTGGAACGAACCCTGTTGTCGGTATTCTGATACGTAGCTTCATCGAACCCAAGTTGAAACAGCAGAAACAACAAAAACTTTCACTCACTTCATCATCTGCGCCGATCTAATGAAAAACAGATTGTTCGATTTTGGTAACGTCATCACGCAGTATCTTTATTTTCGAGTTCAACATTACTTTTGTGTAAAATAGAGGCAAAAAAATCTTTGTGTAGCGATGTTACTTACACATTGATGACTGTGAGCGTTCAAATCGTAAGATGAGACCACAGTAAACGCAATTTTACTCTCGTGATCAAATCTCCAGGGTCGGTCAATAACAGCCTTCATCGTATATCTGATGTGACCGTTTGTATGTTCGAAACTGCATGGTATATTATAGGGTAATGAAAAATTAAATGAGTATCTATGAAACCCCGCTGGCACTCGTACTTCCCCATTGCCTGAAATTTAGAATGTTTCGAAAAACTTATTAAGTCGGTTCCATTGATTGAGCAATCATTTTATTATTTTGTTGTAATATTCTTTTATAAGTTTGTTATAATCCTTCAAGTGGCTCTACTTAATTCTAATAGATTAATCTTGGAAGTGTTACCTGCTGTATTTCCTAATAGGTAATAAGTCAAGTTAAAATACTGTTCGCTTGCTCGGAAATGATCAGTCTGGGTGCGATTGCGTCCTTGGGAATCCTTGGTCGATCTTTTTCTCTCCCAGCTAACGTTAGCTTCTCCCTTAATCGACAATTTCAGCGCTGGAAATATCGATATCCTTATATTTTCCTTATTTTTATATACATATATATTTTTTCAAATATAATATTTTTATTCAAATATAATATATCAAAAAGTCCATTTCAATCTCTTTTTATTTCTATTATTTTTTCTCATAAATATTACTAAAAGAAATTTTGAATTATTGTTGTGTTTTACAATGATCATCATTGATTATCCATTCTCCCTTTTATATATAATATTTGAAAAAGAAGATAATTAAAAATTAATTTTAATAGATTGAACAATTCTTGAAAATTTAGGGGACATGATATAATGGCTTGGAAAAGATCCTGGAATATATACGTATATGTACGTATATGTACGTATTTGTATTCTTCTTAAAAAAAAATTTTGACTAGAATAAAAGAAAAGTCCTACTAATTTTTTACGCAGATTACATGAGATATATAGGAAAGACTTGCGCATTAGCAAGAATGATACATTATAACACACCTCACACAAAGTTCAATGTCATTTGAAACGTATCAATAATACTGGCAAACATGTATATTGATGTGTTGCGTAACTACATTACAGCTGATACACAAAAAATAATTGCGAAAAGCCGGTGTTTCGTATACTGTTGCTCCGGAATAAGTCAATCCTTTTCGGCGATCTAAATTCGTTAGTAATTGAATTAAATCGAATAGCAGCCACGTGAAAATTGCTTGTCGATAATTTTTAGACTTACAATTTTGAAAACGTAGATTGTGAAATACATTCAAGTGATAATTGCAAGGTATTTCAAAATGCGGGAATGAGAGTTATGTTTTATAAAATCATATATATACAGGGTTGGCCATATTCGACGGAAAGATCTGGCAAACACTGTAACTTTTGACAGAGATGTTAGATCGAGTAACGACGTTTCCCATGATTGAAAAAAAAAAACATCTTTCCGTCGAATATGGCCAACCCTGTACACACACACACACACACACACACACACACACACACACACACACACATATATGTATCTATAGTTTAATTACAAGTGATCATATTTAAGGCTTTATTATTTTATAAATTATTGCTTGCAATATTTATAAAATAATAAGAGTTTAAATTTCGCAATTATTTTTGTACAATAAAAATTTACTTTTTTACTTAAAAATTTACAAAGAATTTTGTTTAACATCCTGTATATTCTGGTATATATTCCAATATTATTCATCAAGTAATGTACGATGCGTTTTGATAATTATAACTTCGTTTATAAAGCGCACACGAGAGCGAGATAATTTCAGGTTTTGTTTGCTTATTGTTAGGATATCGTTTCTGATAGTACGAATCGATATAACTAGACCGTATATCCAATTGATATTTCTTTTGTTCGCGGTTAGCATTAAATAAGCAGGTTTTATTTAATTAATCTATTTCTTTAATAAATAAAAATAAAATGGTTGGGAGCGTCTGCAGAAGAGAGATTTCATTATTGCTGTTTTAATATTGAAGCACAGAAATTAGAAAACATTAGCGTTCGTGTAACATTATGTTTCGTTCAAATGGTCTCAACGTTTGATGTCGAATGTCATGTTGAATGTTTGATAATAACGTTTTTATACGGGGACTTCATTATCACACAGTGACAGAACATATAGAAATTCACGCATACAAGTAGCATTTGAATAACCAACGAAAAAAAAATCATCACTTCTTTTGTTATAAGAACAAGAAATATCCACGTACATCGTGGATAATATCGACATAGAAACTATTTCTATGCGAATGTATGTAATATTTAATTAATTATATTTGATTGCTATAAATGCATCTCATTATAATGTAACAAGAATTTCTACATGAATTTCTTCATTTGACAATTTTCATTGCATTGCAATTAGTACTTCTTGTTTAGAACAATTATTCATTTATTTCTATCCTTTTTCCCTTTTTTATCAACTTACAAGATTTTGAGGTTTTTAAATCCGTTTTTCTTAAGACGCTAATTAATATTCATATTCGAAGAATTCGTCGATTTTTCTTCTATTTTTTTCTATTTAGAATCTATAATATTCAAATCTTCATTTATCACGAGCGATTTGAATGATGTATTTCTCCAAGAACTTGTAAGTACCCAATTCTTCACGTACGGTCCTGGTTTCGCACTGCACGCGTTTTTACGCACACATATACACCCACACGTGCATACACTATCGAATGCGCTCACTCGTCGGTGCCCGACGCTCTTGTCGGTGCGGCGCCGATGGCATGACGGCATTAAGACTATTAAGAGGCGCGATCGCTCGATACTGCGAGCCTCGTGCGCTCGTGCCGCGCCTGGCAGTCACGTACCGGACGTTTATTTACCTCGGATTGTCTTCTCTCTGGCCAGGTCAACGATGACGTCGCCGGTAACGATTTCACCAGGTGCGTAAGTAGCGCCCGGCCGGTCGAACTCGATGCGAAAGGTCCTTAACGACGGCATTGGAAAATGCACCGAGATTTTGCTTCCATCAAGCAAGATCGAAACTCGGATGATCGACGTAATCTAAAGTGGGGAATACTACGACTGAATGCAACCGGTCCGACGTCGCGACGTTTGTCGACAATGTCGACTGTGAGTCCTCTTGCGACGTTAGTACCGCGTGTTCTGACCGATTGCGTTAGTCGCTAGACCGGCGTCGACAGGCGTCGAGACGTGGGCGGGTGGTTGGTATCAGCACCCCACTGTGAACGTCATCGGGGTGCGTGCCATATCCCTTATGATGCTTACGATGGTTTGATGGTGAGAGCCTCTTATTCTTTATGATCTTTGTCATAGGGAGTAAATTGGTGTGTATGAGAAACAGATAATGTAGTGTTGAAAATGTAGAGGATAATCGCACTTTATTAGGATAATAAAGAGCAGACAAATATATTGTAATATATTATTTTAATGGTTGCTCATTGGAAAGAATACTTTTGATAAGTAAATAAAGAGTATCCAAAGAAAACATTATTTTTATACTAATTTTAAGGAGGGATCAATTTTCTCTGTTTAGATGTGGATAAGAGATAAATGAGATGTATGTCTTGTACTTTCTGAGAAAAATTCTAGATAGATTTTCATGTAATTTTTAGAATATGAATGTTTGAATATGAAAAGCGCCGATTTAATTAGGGGGCAGGTGCTTTTCGCTCCCCCAATAATTTTTACTTTTTTGTTTTTTAATAAAAGATTTTTTTTTAAGTCGGCGCCGTTGAATGTGAACACATATTTATTAAATTTTATCTGCATGCGAAAAATGGAATTTCTAATTGTAAGCATTTGAGTCATTAGTAATAGTTCTCATATGTAAGAACATTACCTTAGTTTCTATAAATTGCTAAAAACATGAGTCACGGAGCGTAATATATTCTATATTATTACGTATGACGTTTGTAGCTAAAAAAAAATTCTTCGAAATGACACTGTTGCATGATGTGTAATAATGTTATGATATAAATACGTCATTCTATACGTCATAATAACATGAAAATTAATCAAATATCAATCTTCAAGAACTATTAGATTAGAGTATATGTTGTATTATGAAATGTAATGCTGATGATGATTCAAAGAAAATTACAAATGCTTAGATAGAAAAGAGTAAGAAAACATGAACTAGTATAAATAAGAAAACTCGTCTGAAGACAAGAGTGTGCAATACAATAAATTTACGACGTATAAACTCACGATTCAAATCAAGAAGAAGATAATTGAACAATAAAGCTATCGATTTAGTGTATCACGCGCGTTTACGTTGGAGTATTGCTTCTACAAGTTATATATTTTCATTCTTTATATTGAATTGTTAGGAATGCGTTATCATCAAATAAGATATGTTTGTTATCTAACAGATCTATTAAATGATCAATGAATGATACTTGGAAGTATATCACGTGTTGAATATTTCTGTGCAAATTTATTAAACCATTGTTGCGGATTATACAGTAATTGCTCCTCAATGATGATCCTTTTGTAAATACTTGTCTTCAGCGATTGATTATCAAATAAAATCAGTCGAGATAATTAATGTGATATTATTATCACAGATAATTCTCAAACAACATAAACTCTAAAATTATGACGTAAGTCTTTAAGTCGTCTTTAAGACGCAAAAAACATCTTATGATCTAATTTTAGACATTTTTTGTTATCTAAATTCTTCTATGTGCATATATTTTTTCAAAACAGGATTATTGTGCACTTATTTTACTGTATGCATTCGTTATTTAATAACTTTTACTATTAACTTTATATACATACTAATATATTATAATATTGGCAGTACTAATTGTAAGTTAGACAACGCGAGAGAAATCGATGTTTCTGTTTATAACAATTATTTATTTGTACGTTTGGATGATAGATTGACAGTATTTATTTTTTTAATGAAACTAAACTTATAAAAATTTAATGTATGCTATAAAAGGAAGCGTATACATGTTTAATTAATTATGTATACGAGCATTTTCTATAAAAAAAAAACATTAAACATTTATTTTTCAAAATGTTTTTTTCTTGATTATAAAATCAATGGTAAAAAAAAATTAGAAATAAGTTAAAATGATAGGAGACAGTTTTAATTCAATGTAGCTGTTATCATGCCAGATGATTTATTAGTTTCTTGAGTACCTCTGCAAGTAAAATATTCATAATAAATGCAGCTATAATAAAATAATGTAAGACTTAATTAATATAAAGTATCAACAAAAAAAAAAAGGAAAAAGGACTAATGAGAATGATGCTGTAGACTTAGAATTATATCTTCTTGAGGAGATGCTGGAGTAATCAAATTGTCGACACATTGCCGACAAATATCGACACATCGATAAAAATTTCCGAATTACTGAACGGAATCAAAAATTCTTTTACAGGATTGAAGTATATGCAAAATTAGGAGATGTGTAGTGGATTTTATACTAAAATCGAAAATTTAAAAATTTACTTATTTTTCAACTCGTAGAGTCACCTAACGTAAACGTTTCCTTAATACAAAAGTTTTATAGTTCATATGGACAAAGCGACAGTGCCATTACCCTTCGGATTACGTGAACATTACTGAATTTATAATTCTAAGATTAAAAAAAGCTTAAAAAAAATGTTTATATTGATCTGCAAATTACGTGTATACGAATGCTGAGCGAAGACTCAGAATAGTAAACAAAGCAGTAATTGTGTCTAGTAGATGCTCGATCTTGCAAGAATGTATACGTTGAGTGAGACAGAATAATAATGTAAGAAATGAATTAAAGATGTCACTATTATCGACTTTTTTTATTTGGAATTAAAAAAGTCTATACTATCGATATCAATCAAAATCAATGCCGTATTTACTGTATAAAGCTAGCGTTTTTAATGTTTTTGTTCCTGTCCAATTTCTTCGTAGTAGTTTTACAGAAAAATTCCTTTTCTACGATTAAAATATACATGCTAATGTACTTGGCGCTGGTGTTCAAAGTTGGAAAAAAAATTACAGATTTCTTTATCCATTTTTCATCAGTATGGTGACCAACGCAGAAAGTTATGAAGAAATTGGACAGGAACAAAAACGCTACTTTTACTACAGACAGTGTTTCAGCATCTTCGTAACAAAAAATAATTTTGTTCTATTATCGTACATCGCTCATGGTGCCATCTATTCTATTGATATGCGGTTTGCATCCCACCTTACGACTATCATGAGGCCGGTAAAGCAGAATAGCTTCTGTCAAAATGGCCGAGTGTTTGTGGAAGGTTAAATTCTAATCGTCGCGACAAATCATTTAGGCGTGCGAATCAATTATTTAAAGCCTGCGAGTGAAACGCGGGCCTATTTTTCTGAGAATATGTTATCATTCGGTAAACGTAGTTTATCCAAAGAGGACATCAAAACCGCGGACAAAGATGAGAAAGTAAGTATCTCTTATCGTCGTATAGGTGTATGTACATCAAAGAACACACAGTATATTCGGAAGTGATGTCACGCTTGGCGGGAAACTTGACATATGTTTAAACTGTTCTTTTGCAGGAGTCGCTATTGGAGCACGACAGCGATCTTGATGAAGAGATGCTGTTCACGTAAGAAAATTATTTTTATAACTGTAATTAATGAAAAAAATTAATCAACTGTAATTAATTAAAAATTTCTATAAAAATATATATAATTGTAATTGCTATTTTTGACAAAAAAATACTGGAATAATAAAATATAGTTATCTCTTATTTTAACATTTGGTATAAATTAGTTTTACATTTTAATGTGATGATCAATTTATATATAAGTATTTACTTTTTGTTTCGCTCTTGCTATATTTTTTCGAAAATTACCTTAATTAATACAAACGTATTAATATGGAATATGTAATTATAGCCGACCCAGTACATCAAGTGGAAATGAAAACATTGATGATAAAATGGATACGTAAGTATGATGATTTTTAATTTTTATATTTTAAAAATTTGTAGATAACAGTCGGGTAATATCTACATAGTTTAAACATTGATAAATAGATATCGTGCAATAACATTCTGTGTTTTGACCTATATGCCTTTTTCAATGTTTATTTATTTTGATATAGTTTGAAGAAGCAATTATGATTATAATTTGCTTAATATAAATATAATATAACACTTGACGTTACATAACAATTACATTTACATTGCTGCTAAATTATAATATTAATATTATGTTACTTTTAGTTGGTGTCTACTGGAACGTATTCTAATTGAAACTTTCTTATTTTTCATGCGGTTATTATTTCTATTTTAACCACATTTATTTTATTTGTGTACTGTTTCTTGCACACACACACACACACACACACACACACACACACACACACACACACACACACACACACACACACACACACACACACATATATATATAAAATATATATATTATAACTATTTATCATATTTATAGCTAACAATGCAATTTTGATTTTGCTGAATTACAGATGGAGTAAATGAACAAAATTAATCAAGTAGAATAATAATTGACATGTCGACAAATAAATTATAAAATTCAATTTATGACCAATACAATCGCAAAAGCGTAAATTTATGATAAGTTTTGCTGAATTATCAGTAATAAATAATTATTTTTTAGTAAAATAGAAATTAGTTTTAAGAAGAATCTTTTGAGAGTACGAGGAAAAAATTGTTAAAAATACTTAAAAAAAAAGAAGGTAATCACACATGCTTTTTAATCTTGTATTAGTCTTGAATTGATCTTTATATTTATGGTTAGTTTATATTTTTATAATTGATACGATATTATATATGCAAATTAATACAGACGAAATTATGATGCAAGCAATCGATATCGATTTCATTGTTTGTATTTGAAGCGTCAAGCTGCAGATTCAGGAGGTGGCGGACGTGATGCGGGATAATGTTCAAAAAGTAATAGATCGCGGCGAGAGACTGGAGGATTTACAGCAAGCGAGCGATCGTCTCAATATGACTGGAAACGAATTTAGAGAAGCTGCGAAGAGAGCGCAACGGAGAGCATGGCTCCAGAATGTGAAATCGAGGATCATCATTATCAGCATTACTGTGACGATCGTACTTTTTATTGTTGGTAAGAAATAGTACTGCGTATAATTAATAACAGCACGATAAAAAAATTAAACAAACTGTATATAATATCATATATCTTATCTATTCTCATACTTTTTAAAAGCTTTTTGTATCAATTCATACGGTTCCATTTGTTTATGTTTTACCCCTTAAATTTTATTTCTTCGTAATCTTTGACATAAAATATTATCATGACATAACATGAATATTAATGATAACAAAAGTCACCAATATTGACATACCACTTTCTTTTTAGACAATCTTTCTTAAATAAAAGTTAAAACTTCAGAAATATATAATAAATATAAACTTCTAAATATAAACTTCAAATAATATAGCAATATTTTTGAAGTATTTTTTGTTGATTTATGCATATTTTGCGCTGTTCTGACGCAAACATGTAACGCGCAATTTTTTTTTGAGGATTTTTATATCATTATCAGTGTTTTTTTTTCTATTAATTAGACTAATTGGTTTGTGGCTCGGAAAGATAAAAATCTTTATAAGATAGATTGTAGATTAAAAACAATTTATAAAATATTTGTTCTTCACATATAAAGCTAAATTTATATTTTTGAAATCAATTCTTTTACTTAATTTTGGAATACGAATTTTCATTACAGTTAACAATTATTAGTTAAAAAAATATATTTCTGTTCTGTATTCCATCCCGTTCTATTTATCTTTTACTCAAACTATTATATTTTTCTACATATATTTTACAACTCTTATATTTAATTCAAATTTTATTTAAATCAAAGATTTAAAATATCAATGTTAAATTATTTTAAATCAGTCAATTTTTGGAGTACTGTCTAGTTTGATTAGCGCGTATCGTTTTCAGTTTTGGACATCATGGTACTTTACCTGGTTCTCAGATAACGAGTGTAATGTTTCGAGCCTCGATCATTCAAATTAAGGTACATAATCTTTTACATTGTCCCTGAACTTTGCACAATAATGTTTGCGTATAATTAATTATATAATCTTTTTTATTGTCCCTGAATTTTGTTTAGTGATGTTTGCGTAAAACAAAAATTATTATAACCATCTGTTTAATAATCATGAAGTTTAATAATCATAAAAATATTAAATTGCGCAATTCTTTGCACTTTGCAACTTTTTTTGATCGCATTTATTTAAATTTTCGGTTCTATTCTTCTTTTTATCATTTTAATCGCTGTATTTTTATTACATAACTATCATCAATGTGATACAAAAATATTAATAATTAACAAAAAGAAGAGCATAAAACCACAGCACAAGATATTTTCTTTGTGATATTTAATATATAATTATGTTAATAAATAATTTAGACGTTTCGGCCACAATCTGGCCATCTTCAGTAAAATTACAAATATCCATAAAAGAATTTACATAAATCTAACATTAAATTCAGCGGTATAAATACACATCAACGTTTTCTTTCCTCTTGTAAGAGTACATCGTAAAACGTAGTTGTTGTTCCAATTATCATATTGCAAATTATGTTGATGTATATTTATATTTTTGATCGCTGAATTTAATGTTAGATTTATGTATATTCTGTGTTTTATGGATATTTGTAATTTTATTGAAAATGGCCAGATTGTGGCCGAAACGTCTAAATTATTTATTAACATATTTATTAATGTAATTATTTATTAACGTAATTATATATTAAATATCATAAAGAATATCTTGTGCTGTGGCTCTTCTTTTTATTAATTTTTGATTTATAAACCACGTTTGTTATAATTATAAAAATATTAATATTTTTTTCTTTTCAGGATCCATCGTTGTGAGATTCGTCTGACTGAGAAATCACCAATATATTGTACATGTTGTACATTAAGATTTTCTTCCCTTAAATCAATTATAAGTATTGTAATTATATAAGTTTTTCTGTATAAATATATCTCTTCTATTATTTATGTAAACATGTGTGTCATTTTTGTACATTTTGTTACCATAAAAATTGTACTACTGTTTATTTTGTGTGTGTGCGAACAAATGAAATTAAGATGACGATATGTTGATCAGAATTTTATGTTTTATGTCAGCAATTTTGAAATAAATTATATTTATATTTCACTGTTTTTATTAGATAATAAAAAGTTATTTCTTCTATTTTATTTGCTTTTTCTTTTGTTTATCATATTATAAGCTTTATAAAAAAAAGTTTTTTAAAAGCTTTTTATTGTCAATATATGATTTTTCATATATTTTTCGTATTATAATGAATTAAACATATAATCTGATATCAATATTAAAACTGTAATAAAGAATGTGAAATGATATAAATGTATAAATCAAAATAATCTTTCTATATTATCAAGAAATAAATACGTATATTTTGAGTATATTTTAAGTATGCTATGTATAATACGTAATCATACGTCTTGAACTTGCATATTATATGTCAAGTGTTGTATATGCATTTTATACATATAATACGCAACATTAATATCAGTTTATATATATGTGGCTTGTGTTTTTATATAAAAAAATAATGCGTATAATCTCTCTCTGTCTCTCTCTCGTAAATGCAATGATGTAAATGTAATACACGTACTTGTACGGATCTATTTATTACTTTTTATTAGTTAAAGTAGCTGCTTTAAAGTAAAGCACAGTTTCAGAATTCATGTTCCTTTCAGTATATGTGGGGATGTTACTTTTACCGTTTTTAAAACAATGATTTGATTACTTTTAAAAGTAACGAATCAACGCATCACAAGTATATATATATATAAAATGAATTACTTTTTTCAATAAATAATACGTAATGATGACAAGTCACTTTTTAAAAGTGACATTTCCAGCCTTAGCTTTTAGTTAATTATCGTTATCGTCATAAAAAAACTTCAATATCATTACCAAACCGTTGTTTTAAGAAGTAACGGTACATGTAAAAGTAATTTCTTATTCCTAGAATATATGTATTACAGCATCACACGTATGAGTTATTCTTGTATACTTTTGGCATCAATAAGTTGTTAGGAATTTATTTTCAAAAGAGAATCATTCTTGTTTATTTCTATATTTATTCAATATCCTATTTTAATGTAAAAAGTCTGATTATTAATATTAAATTTAACTTTACTTTTAAATAAATATTCCTTTTGAACCTTATACATGTTTCTCTTTTTTGAAAAGATAAATATTTTTATTCAAATGTAAAATTAAATTAATATTATTAATCAATTTTTTTTTAATTGAAACAGGATATCGAATAAATATCGAAAATGTTGAAGAAATATAAACAGGAAAGAAAGGATGTATCACATATTATAGACAATATATTGTGTACTTCTTTGGAATTCATTAAAAGCTTACAATTTCGCAATGAAGCGATCATTTTATAAAGCAATTTTGTACGTGACAAGCTTTATATAGTGTGACCTACAAATTGCGATAGGCGTGCGAGACTATCTATGATCTATGATCTGACTATCAAAATAGCCAATTTGACCATTGTTATCGTTGTTTATCAACGAATCGCAGTGATGAGCATTTTTTTACATTGTCGAATGAATGAATACGATAAGCACGTTTTAATTATATTTTGTCGAAGATTACTGATTGTGTCAAATTAAGATTTATATTGGGGACAAAAGAACAAAATATTTTCGTTGCTTCATTATTATTATACTTGTTTTCTTATCATGTCTATATGTAAAAAACAATTTTGCTAAAGTATTTAGAAATTTTAATAAACTTAAATAAATGAAAATAATTATATTATATTATCAAAATAATCATGTAAGAAACTTGAGTATGACGCGCAATGCTGCAAAAACTTTTTACATTCTAGCAAGTAGAGCGTTCTGCTTAATTATTTTGATAGTCTAACAAAATTATTTTTAAATCTGTATCTAACTAAATTTTTAATTATATCAGCAGAATTTCTGTTTTTGTATAGACAGACTTTTAAAAACTTTTAAAATAAAAAACGAAATGTATGAAAATATGAAATTTCTATTTCTTTTTCTTAAATCATATTACTGCTAAGAAAGTAAAATTACTTTATTTTACTATGATCTTGTATATGATACGATAATAAGTAATTGTGTTATTAAAATGTGATTATAAGAACATTTTATTAGAATTATTTCAAGAGAATTCAGGATACGCGACCATACCGTTAAACCGAACCTGTTGCAATTTTACGTTTTCGGAGCACCCGCCTTCAGTGATGAGAGCGGTTTTCATAAAAGCTTTTGCGCATGTGTTATCCATCGCAACGTGTAACATCAGCTTTATCACTCCCACTGCTCCGGAATAGCTCCGTAGGATGGCTCATGAGTTCGCGATGACTACTACGTGCAAGTCTGTCCACATGGTTGGGGGGATACACGGATAGTGTTTATATATATCGGAGTCGTCCTTCAACTCCGTTTCAGTCATACCACGACGTTCGCGTTTATCAGTACTTAACCGGTTTATAATATATTTGTAACCGGTGTTTGTAACTAATGCGCGATTGACCGGTGGCCGCTGGCGCCATTTCTTGCACGTCCGATTAATTTCCCCAAGTTCTAGGACGAGCAAACATACGGAAAATGATGACGACAGATCTCCACCTGGTCATTATCATCGTGTTGAGCTTGCTGCTTGGCGGCTTTCTCCTTACCGGAAGTCGCCGACACTTCATTTACGTGCTCTACAAGACATTACCTAGAGATATTTTGTAAGTATAAATAAATGAGAAGATATAGAATGGAGAAAAAGTTTAAATATTCTGTTCAGTAGATAACGTAGGTGCAAATGTTTGTGCTTAAATTTTCGCTAGTATTTTTTTTAATGCTGCTCAAGATAAAGAATAGATTAGAAAAAAACAGAGGAAATGGAAGAGTTACTATTCCATTGCATTTTCCATTCCTTCTTATAATAACAATTTGACGATGTAATTTTTTATGACTATATAATGATAACTATATAATTAAACGTTAAGATTTTGCTTTGAAAAAATTACTTTGAAAAGTAACTTGCATCATTACGTACTTACTGAAAAAAGTAATTTGTAACAAATGCAAGTTACAAGTAATGACTAAAAAATAACGAATTCCGAGTTAATTTTTTCAGTAACAAGTGTCTTTTCACTCGTTATAAATAATGATTGAGTGACTTTCCAACATTGATGTTACTGTTATAGTCATAAAATAATTCATCATCGCCAAATTATTATTATAATAGAGTAATGATAAAGTAATGGCATATATTACAAATAATTAGTTACTTCCCTGGATAAAAAGATATATTAGATGTATTTTATATTTGCATAATTTCATAATTCTTATATTTTATTTTATACTTTATAGAAACTGTTTCTAAATTTACTTTATAATATAATGATGATTATATATAAATATTGTTTTTTATTGCTCCAAGATGTTGGTTTACAGATGTTCGTTTATTAATTGAATAAAATTGAAAAAATTGAAAATATACTATTACACTATTATACGTAAATTAATATAATATTATATGTAAATAAAATAATATATTTTATATATTGAAAAAATATATAATATATATTATTTTATTAATATATATTATTTTATTTACGTATTTAGTAACACATATGATTTTAATTTTTTAATGCAGCAATTATTGCAAGTTATTTAAGTAGATAATAGATAAAATATTATTGTGGTATATTTAAAGCTCGTAATAATAGTCTTTCGTGCTTCATGTTATGTTATGGATTAATAATTTGCGTTCAATGCCCGAGTTGCATGATTGCCCGTCGCATTCGCTTCAATGCTTCTTTTGCCGTTGGAATGTACGCGAGAAAGATGGGGGAGTTTATAACAGTCCCCTCGATGCATCTTCTTTTTATTACATTATGACTTCCTATTAAAATAATTCTTTTTGCGTCATAAATTAATTTATATTTATTAGTAAACGTATATTTATTACGTCTATTAATTGAAATAATTTATATATGTATACCGATGAAGAAAGATAAGAATCTTAATAAATTACTTAAAATATTTATAATTATTTTTGCATATATACTATTATTAAGTTTTTCATATTAATAGATTACAAGTCAATGATCCGATAACGAATCGAAAACGTTTTGTGTATTATTATGAATTTGAAATGTTAAATTGAATTGTTAGTAACGAAAATCCAGCTAGGCTCATAGCCTCTTTTATTATATTTGTTTTAAGTTTTTTATGCTGTTCAGTTTGCAATATTTTATTTGTTTAAAATATTATACATTTTTAATTATGTATCGTAAGAATAAAAGGGACTTCTAATTTCAGGAGAGAAATCATAATAATAACATAAAAATAATATTTAAATATAATATTCAAAAACATAATAATAAGAAATATAATAATAATAATATAACAATATCATAATATTTCTTATTTTTATATAGCATTTAGATTGAATCGAATATTCCTAACTGTACAAAATTATAATCTTGAATTAATGATAATTATCGATATTAGAAAAAAAATAGATTTTTTAGATAATATAGATGAGATAATGATATAGCGAAAGCATTTGCGCATACATTAATAAATTCGAAAAGCATTGATTTTTTTGATACTACTGTTATCCGAGATAAGAAAAACTCTATTTGGTCCAAATATTAATTGCGAATTTGAAAGAGGTTTTTAATTTTTTGCTATTTTTTAATAGACAAAATGAATATTGTAACATAATCTTAATTTTATGATTTATCATTCTGAGAATGATTTAATCTTAAGTCGAAACGTTTGTGTATTTGTGTGAATCGATCGTTTATTTTTATTATCATTACTCAGCACTTAAACTTTGCTTCATGTTCCTTCGTTTATCACATCAGCTTTTTCATTTTTTATTCTTTAATATTTCATAAATAGCAAAGTTAATCGAATGTATGTTATACAGGATGCTCCAGCGTTAAAACTAAACTAAAGTATGAATTTAGAACCTCCAAAGATACATTTTCTTTCGGAAGTTTACTAGCTTTTGTTTAAGAGATATTGACTTCTTAAGTTACTGAACTATAGAAATATCGTAGAGTTATGTAGTAATTAATTAAAAACTTAGAAATTAAATAATAAATCACCTAAATACGAGAGAAGTGCCATTTTCGTTAAAGTTGTCAAACTAATACATATATATATTATTCTTTAAATATGAATTTATCTTAGAAATATGCGCTTATTTATCATTAATTATTACTTATCTTACTTTAATCTTATTATTGTTAAATATTAAAGTTAATAGCTTATAACGTAATTAATTATTTTAAATAAATTAACTTTAACGTTCACTATTTATTTTAAACATATGGAGAGATGAAAACTATAGTGATGTAAATCACTTCTATGACTTCGAAAAATTAATTTGTGTACTATAATTAATAGGAGATATGAATAAGATACTTGAATAGTTACAATATGATATATACATACACATGTAAGTCATTTTATTTTATTGTAATAATTCTAGTTCTTTTAATTTTAAATATTCAATTCTTTGATTCTTTTCAATATTTAATTAAATCGCAAAAATTTAAAACGTTTTAAAAAGTTATTTCATTTACAACATTCCATATTATTGCGTAAATAATTTTTTTATTTAAACAATTAACTTAATTAATAATAAATTAAATCATTTGGATACGTTTGGAATCGTTTGAATCGTTTTATATAATTTTGAATAGATACTTTGAATAGATATAAACCAGAATATCTTAATTTTTTGCTAATTTTATCTCTAGTGATTTAATGTGTATTTTCTATGTTGAATAGCAAAGTTCAAGTATAGTTCGACATCTATTAAGAGAAAAATGGTCTGTTTTCTGTGGCTAAACTAGTGTACACTTTTAGAACTTAAAATGAGATAAGTGTATGTATGATGTTTGGCGAAAGCGAGAAAAAGAGTTTAGTGCAATTTTAGTACAAAAATAAAACAGACCTAAAATATTTTTCGAATTCGAGTACATTAAATTTGGACAAATTTATAAAAAGATAGTTTATACTTGCGTATTATAAAATTGCACATAAAAGGGAGTCATAATATGTTTGTATATATCAAAATATATATAATAAATAGATCACAATAAAATAAGATATAATATTAATCGTATTATTTTCTGTTTTTCTTATCCTTTTTAAATTATTTTTCGCTAGAATAAATTGAAAATATGTGACATACTGATATGTCTGATATGCCAGTCTCGAATTATTTTAGTTTTGATGATACATATAATGTATCACATCTGTCACGGAATATTACGTGTCACTAGTGCAAAGATCGCATTACAAAAGTCAAATATACATTTATATGCATTTTATATACAATGATTTGAACAATGAAACGTGATCAAGAATTACAAAGCATTAATTTTTCTTATTTATTCAAAGCATTAATATTCTTAGTTATTTTCACTTTGTTCAATTTATAAATGCCAAGTATGGAACTAATTCAGATTTTATTTGAAAATGAATATTTTCTTTTATCTTTTCGTCAATATAGGCAAGAATTAAATATTACTGCAATAAAACTGTCGATCATATTAAACAAAATAATCAATTCAAATTATAGAAACTGGATCGCCATCAGTAATTTGAGTAATTTCTAACCACCATATTATGTATGATCATAATTTTAAATGAGATGAAGTTAAGATTTTGGACAATGAACCATCTTATAATAAAAGTCTGATTTAACATAAAAAAAAACAACAGCATCGATTGAACAAACAAAGTGACATAAATCTCTTTCTGACGTTTATCTCCCTATTTTGTAATTATTATTACCCTCTTGATTTGATTTTTCTCCTTCTTTTTCCGTTTGCGTTTTTTCCACTTGCGTTTTTCCTCTTTGTATGGTTAACATTATCTTTTTTTTGTTGTTGTGCCATTTGCTGTTTTGCCTTTTATGTTTAACTTTATCGGTTGGTTGAATAAAAATTTCAATCATTATTATTAAAAAAAAATGACTCCATTGACATTACTATTGTTCACTATTATGGAAAAAATTATAGAGGATTTGCGGTTTTAGAATGTCAGAAGAGAGAAGTAGTGTTTTATTTCTACAGACTGTTATTTTAAATTTGACGAATATAAGTGATCTTAAACGTTTTATTATTTCCTATTACGGTTTAATTGTAAGTTTAACTGTATTGAAGATGATCTAGTAGTAGGTTGAAACATTTGTATTTTAATTAGAATTAATTATTTTAATTAGAATTATTAAATATAAAAACTTTTAATTATCAACAATCAACTTTGACTCATAGCTTTTTACTTTTATGTATTATTTTTATGTTAATAAATCTTTCTTTTACACGTCACTGCATAAATATAAAGTAAATAGCTTAAGAGGAAAAGCAAGAACATTTGTTCAGAACGCAATGACTCATATTGATATAGACATTGTACATATTACTTTATTTATCTTTTCATCCGTTTTTAATTAGATTCTACTTCATATGAATCTCAATGAGTTCTTCAAAAATGAATTCTTGATACATTTTACTCGTTTGACGTAAATAAAGTAATTTATTATTATATTAATAATTATTGTTCTATATATTTGACGTATGAATATATATCATCGACGTATGAGTATATATGAGAGTTTATGCGTATTCATAAAATTTTCAAGATAGAAGTAATTTAATAGATAAGAATAATTGTCATATATGGTTACGACATATAATTATAATCAAACCTAATTAATATTTCTTTTATTCTTTTATCATTTCTGACACTCATAATGTGAGCTTAGTTATTATTTTCCGCTTCTTATGTAGTTCGAAGAAAGAATTATATTTTAACATAGTATATTAATTTCAGTCTCTGATAAATCTCTATTTATTTTCCTTTTTATATTTTACAATTAGAATTCTTACAATTAGAAAAAGAAAACAAATGTACATTATCTAAGATATCAAGGAATTACAATTAATCGTGTAGCATGTAATTTACATTCTTGATATTAATTTAAATTAATGTTGTAGATGTAAAAAATTTATTATCTTAGCTAGAAACATTTGTAATCGTTGCTTAAAATTTTTTAAAATAAATTTGATTGAATTATATATTATGTGTGTGTGTGATTAATGTGTGAAGATAACATTTAATAAACTATAGGATTAATTATATGTATTATATTAATATATTATTATAATAACATTAAATTATTTTATATATATATATATATATATATATATATACACACACATATATACAATTCTATAAAGATATTTTTCACAAAAAATCACAGGATAAAATTACATTTTTGACATTTTGCCAGGTGTTACATGAGTGACAATAGAGCAGTTACGTTTGCGTTATGTACATTATATGTCATTAATCAATTGTGAGAGAAAAAGGCATTACGTGAGGGGACCATGAATGAAGAATGTATTATCAATTTTAAAAACATATGACATTAGTTTGTAAAACTAGAAATCTGTTTTGATTTTGTGGTACCAAAATATTTAAAGAAATCGATATAATTTATCTATTATTATATAAATTTCCTTTAACTTTTATTTTTTTAAAGATATGTCATAAATATATATAAATTTTGTTTGTGATTATTTTAATTATTTATTTGCTTTTAATTGTGTATTTTAAATTTGTTAATTTTCTATTTTAAATTGTAATTAGGAAAGAAGAAAAAAAGGAAATTTATATTATGAAAATAATGTTAAATTCTACATAATAATAAATAACATGTCTTTGTATACTAATTTCATGTTTTTGATATTATTTTAGATAATATTTTGATATTGTTTATCAATAAAATTTGACTAATATATCTGCCTTGATTATAAAAAATATGAAATTATTGATAATATATAAAATAATAAATTAGTTAATTAAACATACATTAATAATCAGCTGAATTGAATATTTTTGACAAATTATATTAATAAATTGTATTTAAATTAATTCTAAAATTTCTGTTTTGTGCAGGGGTGCTTATCGATTTTTTCAATTTAACTTACGTCTTTGGTGGTGGGAAAAACGCGAGTATACCGTTGCAAAGATTTTCTCAAAGTATGCAGTAGCTCATCCGGATAAAGTGGCTTATATTTTCGAGGACAAAGAATGGACATATGAACAGGTAATATCTGACGCATACATCATTTATAGATTTATTTATTTGAACTGTGCTGCACTGCGCACTTAGTGCTGATAATTGTCAAGACGAGTTTATTAGATTTAATTATCTAATGTTTGTTATATAACTATTGTATATGAACTATTGTATTAAATGCATGTTTTTGCTATAAATGAATATAAGCATTTTTTCTTAGAAAAAATGCTTATATTCATTTATAGCAAAAACATGCATTTAATACAATAGTTAGGAAAAGGAAACAATATTTGTAGAATTATTAAATTTATCAAATTTTAAATATGAAGATATTACTTTATTTAAAAAAGTATTTTAAATATATCTCTTGAATTAATAATGTATTATATAGGAAATCAGAAAGCAACTAAGAAAATTGAATATTATAAATATCACAATTTACTGATAAATAAAAATAAAATTAATCAAACTTTTGATCATATAACTTTGAGGTATATGTGCGCATAATAATCTTCTATATATAAATGGTAGTTGGAACACTTCAGCAATCGCATGGGACGTTACTTCCGCACCAGATCATTTTCTCATTCTGATAGTATAGCACTATTTATGGAAAATCGTCCTGAATACATTGCTACCTGGTTAGGTCTTGGCAAAGCTAATTTCGTAGCAGCTTTAATTAACACGAATTTACGTCGTGATGTACTTCTGCACAGCATTAATGTTGCCGGTTGCAAAGCTGTTATTTTCGGGTCAGAACTTAAGGATGGTAAGTTCTCTAATTTGAATTGTCAATAATTGTTTGTGATTTAAAGAATTAATGGAAAATTAGAAATTAATTAATAGAAAAAAAGTGGTTATAATTACATGTATAAACGTATCATTATTAATAAGTTTTATAATTTATAAACTTATCATTAAATTTTTATCCTTTACAATAAATTTATAAATCAGAACAACACTGTCCAACACTATTTTTCAACATGAGTGTGAATAATCATTTTCGATGTATTATTGTTTGCTAAACACGAATTAATTTGTCAAATTTGGCGTCATAATTTTGAGAAAATAAATGACACAGAGATAAAAAAAAGAACAGTTTTTAAAATTTTTATAACATAGCACGAGTAGCAATTTCATTTTAAATTTTATTAATACTATGCGAAAGAATCTACTTTTAGATTTTAAAATGCATTTTGTTTTCAAGATAATAGCATTTTAATTTTGCATTATGTGAAAAATAAATGCTTTAATTGTATTTACATAATATAATCGGATACTTAAAATCCATACATATATTGACAAAAATACAATATACATTATAATCTTCAATGATTTAAGTTTAGAATCTTTCTGTATTAAATATATCTTACCAATATCTTTGACGATAAATTTATGTGCAGCAAATAAGAATACATCGCAAATGGCTAATCATATTCGTGTTACAAAAAAGGTTTAACAGACGTATAAGTATAAGAATAATTATACTGTATTATAAAATTGTTTCATAGGTATTTAAAATTATTTTCGCATATTTAATGATCAGTTTCTTTTAAAACGATATGTGTATGTAATAAAATAGACATACATATATACTGATACTAACATCTACATTTTTAGTCACAAAACTAAATATCGATTACCCTACTGCAAATTCTTACAAGAAAAATTTTCACATACGAATTTTAGACAAGAATATACAAGATCGTATAAGACTATATCGAATCTCATACAGCACCGATTATTGCGGAAAATTTTCAGAAATGTTTCAACTTTTCACATGTGTAACAATTCTGAAACTCTGTAATATGTCATATGAAATGTCTTAACAGAAACATTTTTAAAATCTATCATAAGCAATAAATTGAAAAACATATTTAAACAGAATAAAAAAAATCATGATGGCTTCAAAATGTTTACTAAAAGTCATTTTTTGATCAATCACGATTCAGTTTAATATTATTTTAATGTTATTATGATTTCTACTTTAAAAAAACTTGCAAAAAACTTTTGTATATTGTATGAATAATGATATTGTCTGGAAACTGCAAGTGTGATTTTTTAATAGTGATTATATATATAAATTTATATATTATATACATATAAAATGATTAATTAATCAAAATAGTTGCGGTATAATTACTATTTTTGAGAAACATTTTACGTTTATTTCAATAAGTTTTTGTAATCTGTAAACAGATCATAAAATACATATGACTAATGGTGAAAACTCTTAATAAATTTTAAGTACTTCAGAAATCATTCAAATAATATTTAAATATATATGTTTAGTTGATTACTTAAACAATATTTAAATTTATTATGTCGACATAATAAATTTAAATATTATTTAAGTATCAATCAAGTATATATTTAAACATCATTTTTGTAGTACTAGAAATAGCCGAAATCTTTTTGGTAATATTTCAAAAAGTTCTGAACCAGAGACACGCGCTTTGAAGAATTGCATAACGTGTATTTGATTATTTGATTATTTTAATTTTATACTATACTAAAGAATACCAAAAAACAGAGATCGAAACATTTATTGTTCAATTTTTTAAGAAAATAATAAACTGTTACACATTAATAACCTGTGTCGAAAAAAGACATTCACCATATTATATTGATTTATTTCAAAAAGATTATAGATTCTTTCCATAACATTTCATCAACAAGGTTTCATGTACAAGAATAGCGAACATTTTGTTATTTCAGAGCTGTCTCAGAAATGTTGCAGATATATTTCGCAATTTTTATGAAATATTTCATTTTTCAGTTGAAATATTTCTGAGATATTTCTGAAAACTTTCGGTGCTGTATGGGATACCTGTAAGTAAATCAAGAATCTTGCATGACTCTTACATAAATATTGCGCGCAGGTTATGTGAATTTTGCGTACATGTAACATGAATATAACTGGATTGTCATTATGAAAATATTACAAGAATAATTGAAATTTTGAATGATTTATTGCTCATATCCCAGTAAATAAAATGAAATGGGATGGAATGGGACAAGCAAAGAGATGAATGGGATTTAAAAGAATTCATTTTTGGCTAAAAATTAATTTTTTTTACACAAATTAAATAATGACTTCTCGACTAAATCAAACTTAATTTGAGAAAGGAGCATAAAAAGCCTAATTATTATAGCAAAATTATAATTTATCAATTCATTAAGACAGTGATATAAGTTTCGACCTTTTATTCAGTCATCTTACGTTAATTATAATATTAGTATTCTAACAAATTTTTTAATTTTAAAAAATTCTTTTTTATTTCATATATTCAATACAGTTTTTGTTTATTCAATAATTCCATTTCGTTTACCGGAATCTAGGATGATTGATATCTTTATTACTTTGAAGCGAACATGTAAAAAAATTATTTCTTAAGAGTACCTTATTAGACTAAATTAGCAATTAAAAAATTTTTTCATTGTGATATAAATCATCGTGTACGATTCATTCCAGATTCCTAAGATTATTAAAGATTATTGGTGAGATTCATGAACAAATTATATAAGATTCTAATATGATCATGTACGTTCAAATTATATTCTTGAGACTTCCACGAGTGCTTTCTATATAACTGTTGTGTGTTTCGCGGGTTTTCTCCGTGTCAGTATCAGCATCAGGCTGCTCCTCGTCCTGAAGTGGACTGCAAGGCTCACGAAACGTTGGCATTCCAAGAATGGATCTAGACATGGAGAAAACCCGCGAAACACACAACAGTTTATATAAGATTCTGATATTATCATATACGTTTATTCATGTAATCTTGATTGATCGCAACTCTTTTGAGATCTGTTACAAAAAACTTACAAGAATTTTTAAGAGAGTACATTGATCATAATTGAATTTTCTCTAGCAACTGTACTTTCTATAAGTACACTTTCTATGAGTCAAAATATTTAAATTTGTTTCCATTACAAATATTATTGAAGCGTATTATATGCAGCAATTCGTGACATCAAAGATAAAATACCTGACATTGAGCTTTATCAATGGTCGGAGTTGGCGGATACATCGATTTTGGAAGGTGCGATTGACCTTAACACAAAAATCAGTAATATTGATCCTGGACCTCTTATCATACTTGATTATGGCAATCCCCGAGATAAATTGATTTATGTCTATACATCTGGTACGACGGGAATGCCAAAGGCTGCTGTTATTAATAATTTAAGGTAAGCTCTATAAATTGTTAGGTATTTTTGATAAAAAATAATAGATTAAAAAGAATTGATTATTTTGTTTTAAAAAGTTTAGGAAAAAACTAAGGGCGGTATTCATAGTCGGATCTTATATTTAAGACCGTCTTAAGTACAGCTTTAAGATGTCATGAACTAATCAAAGGCCGGTATTCATAGTTGATTCTTATTTCAAAACTGTCTTAAGTAATGTCTTAAGACGCTAATGCAGCCCTCTGATTGGTTTGTAACTTCTTAAGACCGTCTTAAGAATGGTGTTGAATGTAAGATCTGACTATGAATATTGGCCAAAAAGAGTATCGGCCGCATTAGTATCTTAAGGCATTACTTAAGACGGTCTTAAAATAAGAACTGACTATGAATCTCCCTAAGAGTTACTACTCGCTCCAATAAATTACTTATGATTTTAATAGTAATAAATGCTCATAATTATTATTTGCTCCGATAGTAAACTATTCGTGTGCAATAGTAATTATGAATAGTAATGTCACACGTAATAATAATTCTATACTGAAAAAAATATCCTAATTTCAAAGAAATATTTCTTTGCTCGTATTAAAAAAAAATTTTTTTTTTCAGTGCACGAATAGATATTTCTCAATAGTTTCTTTCTCTATTATACTGATAAAAGAAACTGGAGAAGAAGTTTTTATAGAATTTAATGTGTTCTTAATGTATAATATTTTATCTATTGATTAAGTATTTACGTTATTTAAGTTAAATTCTAACTTCACATTTTAAAAGACAATGCCAGTTTCTTTTATCAGTATAATAGAGAATTACATATATAAATACATATATGAATTACAATAAGAAGTTGGTATAAAATTAAGAGTTCGATTTTTATTGTACTCTTACTTTTTTGTTTACTTTTTATATATATAATATTTAGTTATATCTGAATGGTCAAAGCTCATCTAGTTGCGTGCTTACTTTAATAAACTCTAATAAACTCTGATTAAACATTACGTTAATAATCTCTAATTAGAATTATTGTCAGGCTAAGAATAAATACATTAAATACTATATACGTTGATAACTTCTGCTTAAAATTCTCATTAATTGTAAGTGTTGAAATTTAAATAAGAAAAATTTAAAAAAAATGAAATTCCTACATATAGTTACATTATTATTTGTAAAGTGCTTGTGAAAATTTATTTTGACAGTGTTATTAAAAATCAATTTATAATGTTAGTTTAAAGTATTGTTCTGCATTTATTTATACACATTGTTTTAAATAGAATTAGAGATAATCATTTATATCTTACGTATAGTGTTTCTGTTTTTAGGTACATGTTAATAACGTGTGGCGTGAATTCAATGCTTAATCTACAGTCAGATGATCGAATTTACAATCCTTTGCCTCTTTATCACACTGCAGGTGGCATAATTGGAGCAGGTCAAGCACTCATAGGAGGCGTCACCGTTGTGCTTTGTAGAAAATTTAGTGCGTCCAAGTATTGGTCGGAATGCGTTCATTACGAATGTACCGTAAGATCACTCTATTTTTATATATTTCTTATAGGTTTTTAATTTTTAGAAAATTACATAGTGATTTCAATGTACAAGGGATTTATATTTAAAAAATTGTGAAATACATTTTCTTTTAATTTTTTCTTTAGGAAAACACATAATATTTTTTTAGCGTTAACGCATTTAATTTTTAACAAACAAAACTTGATATTAACTTGCTGTTTTATTTTATTTGGTTTGGCTCTCTTGAGGCACTAGGTTAGTTGTATGACGTCAACGGCAAGAAACATGCAATAGATTAATTACTACGTACAACTTTATTTTTTAGTTTTCCTTAAAAACATAATTAAAAGATACTATTGTATTATTTTGTGCTGTAGGGACGTATCATGTAGAGACAAATTTTATACGTATATGATCATATACGTATAACGATTCATATATAGTTATATTGGTATATGGTATATATGTATAGAATGCATGCAAAAATTTTACTAAGCATTCACATCGGCCGGAGGATTCTCAGTAATTTTTCATTGCTTTACCAATGAGAATATTTTTTTATTTTAAGTTGATCAATTAGCGCTATCGGAATCCTTTCTGCAATACGTTGTGTGCAATATGATTGTGTGCAAACATAGTTGTATGATTATGTAGACAATCATAAGTATATGAAGCCCTCTTTTCAAAACTATTTATCAATAATTGACTAGTTATTCAATTACTATTCATACATAGTCGCCAATAATTATTATTCAAATTATTATAGAAATTTAATAATAATCATATATAAATCTGAATAACTCCCAATTGTTATCAATAATTCTTTTTCATATAGGACACAATCAATCTGATGTTTTGGGAGAGTCAGACCTTAAACAGAAATTTGGAATTGTCTAAGAAAATAAAAAGTATCAAAATTTTTTAATTACATCTTAACATATCATATCTTTTATGTTTCTCAGTTTTTTTGCATTTTCAAAGAAATATATTGAAGATCTTGTAATAAAACTAGAATATATATTTATATGTTAAAAAATTTTATCAGTTATTATACAAAATGTATACTGCATTCATTTTTTAATTTGTGTTTTTTAAATTTCTGCTTTAATCAATTTTGTAATTAAATTTTTATTTGTTTTAATAATAAAAATTATATTTGTATTTTAGGTAGCGCAATACATTGGAGAAATCTGCCGTTTTCTTCTTACAGTTCCATCAAACGAGTACGATTCAATGCATAAAGTACGCTTAATGTTTGGAAATGGTCTGAAACCACAAATTTGGAAACCTTTTGTTAAGAGGTTTGGCGTGAAACAAATAGGCGAGTTTTATGGAGCCACAGAAGGAAACTCAAATCTCGGTAACTCGTCTATTTTTCAATTAATTTATTGTTGGAAGAATTTTACTATTAAATCTATGTTTTAAATTCAATAAATTTTGAGCACAAATAATACATTTTGTAAACATAAATAATAAGTTTCTCTTTATAGAAATTGCTGACATAGTTAAGTTTTTTTTTAACAAATAAATAATCATTCGTAATAATTGATAACAATAATAGTTAGTTTATTTTTATAGTTGTCGAGAGTGTGGATAGTTATTTTTTTTTGAAATATTTCTACGATTTGCAGTCAACATTGACAATAAAATTGGTGCTGTTGGTTTCATACCAAGATATGCTAGCAGTTTGTATCCAGTTGCACTGTTGAAAATTGATGAAGAAACAGGAGAATTGCTGAGAGGATCAAATGGATTCTGCATACCTTGTAAACCTGGTGAATATCATTAAATTTTATATTATAAAGATTTTATTTTATATTAGAAAATATTATAACTTCTTCCGCGTTGTTTGCTTTCAGTATTAGATAAGTAAAATCATAAAATTATCGGATATCCAAAATATGACATCGGATATCCGATATCCGGTCAGATATCCGATAGAGCAGTGTACATAATTTTAAAAAATACAACAATGTGATACAACAATCTTTGTTAAAATATCAAACTGTGAAGATAAAAATTTTTTGAAAAGCGGTGAAAAGCACGCTAAATACAAATTTCAAATTTTAAAATGCCTTTTTATTTTTTATTTACGATTCTTTTACCAAGTTATGGTTATCTGAATATTATGCAATTTTAAGTTCTATGTTCGGAAACTTTTTGATAGTATGTACATATAATATGTTGAACAATACATAATTATATTATTTTTACGTTATTTGTTTAGGTGAGCCTGGCGTTTTTGTAGGTAAAATTAATTCAAAAAAAGTGATAAACGACTTCAGCGGCTATGCTGACAAAAAGGCTTCAGAACAAAAAATTGTACATGATGTCTTTAAGAAAGGCGATCGCGTCTTTAATTCTGGTAAATGATAAATAACATCATGCATGCATGAATAAAATACAGTATAATCTTTATTAGGACTAATCACATAAATTATATATTACTTAATTTTCCGAATAGGTGATATTTTAGTTATGGATGAACTTGGATATTTTTATTTTAAAGACAGAACAGGTGATACATATAGGTTCGTAGGTACTTTAAGTACGCAATTAATATTAGTACAATTAAACTTTTTTAAAAATTATTAAATTATTATAAACATTTCTAGAATGAAATTAGTAAATAAGTCAGCAAGTAAATAAGAATTCGATTAATTATATTTTATTTTAAAATTGAAATATTAGGTGGCGAGGTGAAAATGTTGCTACTTCGGAAGTGGAGGCCGTCATAAGTAATGTGATAGACCTTAAAGATGCAACTGTATTTGGTGTTGAGGTAAATAACAATAAAGTCATTGTTTACTCATAAAATAATCGATTTTAAATAAAGACAATATAGATAATGAAGCATATCATAAACTTATTCATGTCATAAAATTGTTTCAGAATTGAAGAAAAACATATTATGGATGAAAATTTATTATCATGTATAATTATGTGTTTAGGTACCTGGGAATGAGGGTAGAACAGGAATGGTAGCTATATTTGACCCAAAAAATTCTTTAGACTTAAAGGGATTGGCAGGAAAGTTGAACAAAGTTTTACCGAATTATTCCATACCTCGTTTTATTCGTGTTTTATCAGAACTGCCTATGACTGGTAATAAATTTATTGTTGTCATTTTTAGTTGGCCTTTATATTTGTAATGATATATAATTTTTTTCTTTGTATAGGAACGTTCAAATTAAAAAAGAAGGATCTTCAACGAGATGCTTTTGATATTAAAAAGGCAAGTATCGTTTCCATATATTCTAGTTCTTAAAAAATAAAAACGTACGATTATTGTAAAACTAATTTTTGCAGGTTAAAGATCCAATTTATTTTCTTAACAAAGATACCTACATAAGGATGACTGATGAACACTATAATAATATCGTCAAAGGACAAATTCGATTATAATTCTTCTTCGTGATATATTTTCTGCAGAGAAACGTCGTTTTTAATATAATTTGAGATTTAGGGACTTTATTCTGTAACTCTTAACATCTGTAACGATAGCGTTAAAGTATCTTTGCACAGATTTTGTACATGATAGAAAAATTATTCAACTGTGACGTTACATTATAGTTGTTAAGAGTTACAGAATAGATTCCTCTTAAGCCAGGTCTATAATGAGTCGATAGTCGGTAGCCTTAGAAATTGGCTGCTCGCCAATTCTATCGATTCACTGATTTCGATCAATCCCGACTTATTGATTATTCTTTAGATTCGTTTCCAACTCATCAACTACCGACTCATTGTAGACCTAGACTTAAAAAATTAATTTTAATGTTTTTTATGATATTCCAGTGTTAGTTTCAGATTAAACTATAAACACAGTTATCATTATTTTATTGTGAACCAATAAACTACCATGCATGTCTTCTCCGCGTATAAAAGGAAATACGTATTTAAGAAAGAAATAATTATGAAATATTTTCTATTAGGATAATTATATGACTGATATTTTACAATTTATGAATTATTTCTATATCAGAATTACGTCAATGTGACATACGTATTCCAGTGTAAATGACAAAATAGTAGAAAAGATAATTATTTACTCAATTGTTAAAAAGGATAAGAGACAGACAGTATTTTTTTAAAAAGTTTTCAACACTTTACGTAGTTATATCTTTTCAGATTATATTCTTCGTTTTACTTATTTAAATAAAGAAAAAATTAAGACAAATTAAGTTTAATGTTTAACTTTGTATTTGCAGATTGTATTAACATTAAGTTATAAAAAATTTATAATAATTTTTGTAAATAAATTTTAAGGCAAGAATTTTAATGGATACAAAAGAAATAATATAATACAAGAATTTTAACGGATATAAAAGGAAAATTATATCTATAAACATAACAAGAATTATATTTTGTTCATTCAGATTATATTGTTAACTAATTGGACATCTTATTATAAGTCTTCGAGCTACAATTATTTATTTGTTAAAATTTACATGTATTACGCTGTAAAATAAGCTTTAAATTTGAAACATCGAAAATCTGCACAATCGCGACATACAGTCGATATCTTATTTTCTTCCTGCAGATAAAAATTTGTATACATGATTATAGTGTTGACATAATTATAATATTTATATAAGTTAATTATAACATTTGGATACGGTAATATCTCGGCGTTAAGAGCATGTGCGCGATATAGCGCGAGATCGATTGTGTATCGTATATTCTTTATGCGAACCGGTGAGTTGTGAACAGCCGAGATTATTGGATTTACATTATATGTTGTTATACATTAGTTAATTTATGAGCGTTAAATTAACTTTCGTTATTAAAAAATTTTGATGTTTAGATTTGTAATTATACTTAATCAGTATTACATTGCATCAATTAAAAATATCTGCTCGTATTACAGCGAAATCATATTTTCTTATGCGTTTAAATTTCTTTACGGGGTTACAATATTTAAAATATAGCACGATTTATATTGACAATAGGATTTTTATGCTCTTATAATATTCTCTTACTTATGTAAGTAGTATTATACACATATGTTTTCGCTTAAAATAGTTAAAAATTTATTATTTACTCATTGCTATTCAATATTTTTATAATATTAACAAGTGACAATATTTTTCAGTTCCTGTAAAGATATATATGTATACATATTCAGACATTTAACAGAATTGTTAGTATCTATTTTTGAAAATGTACGATTGTTACATAAATAAAGAAATTTATTATAACGAGAATAATTATTAAAATATTTTTTCATTTTTTCTTTTAAATAAATATTTACTAAATAAAGACAAGATATCGCAATATATGAATATAATATCAGAAGTAAAATAAGAAAAAAAACTTTTTTATTAAAATATAAATTATATATGTATTATATTTACCTTATATGTTCTATTTTATATTTTTCTTAGTTTGTAATTTAATAATATGTAATAAAAGAAGAACTCTTTGAGCTGTATCTTTTCAGTAAATACTAACTGAAATATAACATAATACCAATGTTATAATTTTACACTTAATATAATATAAATAATTAAATATAATACAACACAAGTTGTATTTACATCATTATTAAAATTACAATTATCACGATTAAATACAGAATGTATTATTTTATTAAAATTTAGCTAAATTTCTTAGCATGACTTTGAGTATGACTGTAATAAAGTTATGGCCATAAATAAAGCAATCTTATCGTGTTCTGACAGCTGTGTAGATTATATAGTATGCTTAAATATTTTGGAAACATTTTATCAGATAAACTAAATTTTTCCATCGTAAGAGGTATAAACAGTTTAATATAAGTTTCATATAAAAAACATTTACTTGATTGTTACCTTAACATTTAAAAAAATATTAGAAGTTTTATATTTTAACATATTAAAATAATTATAGTGCTAATATATAAGTAACACGAAGAATATTTTCACTTTAATTTATTAGATAATGTTAATTAAGAGTTCTGCAATTATAAAATCTATTGACAGTGAGTTATTTCTTAGAGAAAAAGTTATTAAAATAAAAATTTGTATACGTTTCTTGATATTATTTTCTGTTCACCCGATATATTATCTGAAGCGACTTCTTTGTGCGCAGTCTCTTGATCAGTGATACTCATTTTAATCATTTTTGTGTATTTTTATAATGCAACATATATACACATATTCAGCGACATATTTAATATTAACTTTTAATTATTGAGACAACTATTACACAAATAAAGAATTTTATTTGTTTGCTCAAATCTTTCATTTTTCTTTATATATTTCGTAATCTTTTTATAATGTATAAAATACAATAAAATAAAATAAAGAAAGGAAAGGAGTACATAATTCTTTACAAGATTTTCTTCAATCTAATCGTTTTTGTCACAGATGAAAACATAATAATCTAATTAACACTGCAAACATCAACTAACTAACCAGTAATATGACTGTTTAATTTCGCATTCAATAATATAACTGTTATATATTATGTAATTGTTATATGTTATGATATACAATTGTATTATTGAGTAGGAAATTATAACTAACAATAATATTATTATTAGTTAATGTTTGCTGGAACATTTAATTTACGTACTATTTCTGAATTAAAAACTATTATTATTGTAATGCTATTATTCTATTGTAGTAGTTAAGTCGACTCTATCACTCAATTCATGATTGAGAACCTACAATGGTAACCTTGCTGTTGATATTACTCGTGCTGTCTCTACTCGTACAGTAGCAGTTGCTCCAATATCATAGACTAGTGCTGTTAGAATCGCGTAGCTGAAAACGGATATAGTGTCAAGAAGACATTAACAATATATTATACTTATTGTTACGATATTGTAATATATATGATGTTATTACGTTATTACGTTATAACAAAATTGTTAGAGCAGTAATTATTGACAGTGGAATTTTTCTGATGTGTTGGCGTAGAAATACAGCTGACGTACAAATACCGACTGCTTTTTACATACGCATGCGCAAATGAGAGTTATAAATTTTAAATCCAGTTTTAAATTTATTTTTTTAGGATACATCGTATTTTTTCTTTTAGTTTTAAAAGCTCTTAATTTTAAAATCTGATTAACTATCTTATTAACGCTATTATGTTAAAAAATATCATGTTAAAAGTAAAAAAGACTTTCAAAATGTTTTATCAGATAATTAAATCTTCTTTTATGTAAGCGACGTTAACTAGTTTCTTATCAGAAGTATTGTACTTAATTTGTGCTTAACCATCAACAGCGTGCATACTTGTTTTCATTGGAGAGCGAAGTATTATTATTAAATGAAATATGTGTATATGTGCGTGCGTGCGTGCGTGCGTGCGTGCGTGAGTGTGTGTGTGTGTGTGTGTGTGTGTGTATCATGTTTAAAATTAAATTAAACTAAAGAGTTTAAAATTATTTATTACAATGAATTACGAATTATTTATTACATTTTATTACAATTAATGTAATAATATTACGTAGTTTTTATTGTACATATATATATTATAATATAAATTTTATATTATTTCAAGATATATATATATTGTGTTCTGTATAAAATTATTAGATAATCAAAAAAATTTTGTTGCTTTTTTAAAACACAAAGTTTAATATATGGAACATCAAAAGAATTGCCATATTACATTATAATGTTAATGACATTGAAAAAAGTTATAAGAATTCACAATATGAGTTTAAAATAAAAATAAAAACTATGCATGGCCCAAAAGATATGCTAGGCTTTTGAAGAAGCCTTTATTTTAAATTTAAACTGATACAGCGCATGTACGAAAAAAACTAATAAGATTGGAGTATTCATTTTTAGGTCAATTTTCACAATAACATCTTTTCAATTTTTTGTATATATAAATATACTTATATAAAACAGTTTATATATTCAATATCATTGATGTTTGTAATATGTACAATTTATCGGATCTTTTGCATTACCTACATCATGATGGAATTATATAAGGTGATAACCATTGCGCATAATGGCAGAGGTCCCGTCACGTGATCTGAGAGCTCGACCAATGAGAAATTGAGCTCATTTGCAGTGCAAACTAAAGTCTTACTAGAACTTTAGTGCGAACGAGTAACGTGAATTTCTGCAAATGAGTTCAAAACTTGATTGATTGACAGATTGCCCTACTACTTTCAACCTATTGCACAACCGTGAGAATAGTCACTTTATCTAATTTCACCATGACCTACATTAAACTTTGTAATTTAAAAAAACAATAGAACTTTATTAATTATCTGATAATTATAATCAGTAAAGAAGTAAAGAAATATTTTAAGTTCTACAAATTAAGTGAATTTTCACAATATAATATTTCTTTTTTCTAAATTAGGGTTCATCTACGGATTTATAAACTAGATTTCATCCATGGAGACATCAATGGAAAACGATAAATTCCAATTCTCTATAGATCGTGGTGGCACGTTTACTGATATATACGCTAGATGTCCTGGGGATAAAATTCGAGTTATGAAATTACTATCCGTAGATCCTAGTAATTATAACGACGCGCCGACAGAAGGTATTCGTAGGATACTAGCTGAGGTATGTTATTTTAATCAATTCAAAATTATGAAAAAATAATTTTATAATTTTTTACAATTTGGAACTTATTAATAAAAAAATGTTATAGTATGAGTTTGAAAGTATATAATTTGCACAAACAAAATTATATGCCAGCCAGTATGAGTTTGAAAGTATGTAATTTGCACAAATAAAATTATAAAGCTATATACATATAATTTAAATAAATTATTAAGTTGTATACGAAAAAAATCTGCGAGCAAAATAAATAATATTTGATTGAATTACAAAATAGAATAATATACTACATAGAATGAAATCTCGTAGAAATATCTCATAAAATTCATGAACATAATTCTAAAATACTTTAAATATTTTACGACTATTTATTAATTTTAGGAAGGTAGCATTAGAACGGAAGGCGTAATCGATACCTCTAATATAGGATGGATCAGAATGGGAACAACAGTTGCCACTAATGCGTTATTGGAAAGAAAAGGCGCAAAAATGGCACTATTAATAAATGAGGGTTTCATGGATCTTCTATATATCGGCAATCAGTCCCGGCCAAATATTTTCGATTTGGTTCGTATAGTTGAATGTAACATATATTTAAAAAAATATTACAGATTGCAGTATATATTACTTTATCATGAAATATTGTATATAGTACAAAAATTTATAAACGCATTTGTTCTGTCATTTGAATTAATTTTTGTTAAATGTTTACAGGAGATAGTGATGCCGGAGGTTTTGTATAAACATGTAATAGGAATAAAATGTAGAGTAATTCCCGCTCTGCCGGGAAGTTGTCGTATGAAGAATCAATCATGGCGAAAAGTAAAAGGTTCTACCGGCGAAGATTTGTACGTTATTCAAGAACTTGATGAGGCACAATTGAAGGAAGATTTGAAAATACTTCGTAATCTAGGAATAGATAGTCTTGCTGTTGTTCTGGCACATAGCTATACGTTAGTAAATTCGTTTGATCAAACAAAAACTTTTTTGTTAGTGAAAAATTTTTGAAAAATGATTTCTATAAACACACAATTAATGCTTATAATTTGTTTTAATTTTATATGCTTATTTAAATTCTGCTATTGCACTTTTATAATATAGTTATGCTGCTCACGAGATTAGAATTGGAGAATTAGCGCGAGAAGCAGGTTTCTCACAGGTATCTCTTTCACACGAGGTGATGCCGATGACGAGAATGGTTCCCAGAGGCTTTACTGCATGTGCAGATGCTTACTTGACGCCACATATTAAAAACTACGTACAGGTAATATTATCTTTATAATTACATACATGAAATTTGAGTTCTTCTTTATAATTATTTATATAAAGTTTCTTTCTATCTCTTCTTTCCAAAATAACAATTAAAATGTACATTCAAGATATAGATTTCTATTTCTAAACTGTATTAAATAATTTTTTAGGCTTTTTCTTCAGGATTCAAAGACAATTTGAAAGGCGTCAATGTATTGTTTATGCAGAGCGATGGTGGATTAACACCTATGAATTCGTAACTATTAAAGTTTATTTTTGAAAATTATTTGAAATTAATTTTCTTATTATATCGCATAAATTAAATATTATATTTTGCTGGCAAGTTTTAATGGGTCACGTGCTATACTTTCTGGACCAGCTGGTGGAGTTGTAGGATACGCAATGACAATTTATGGAAAGGAGACTGATTTACCAGTGATTGGATTCGATATGGGAGGCACATCTACTGATGTAAGTCGATACGGAGGAAGTTACGAGCATGTTTATGAGAGCACCACGGCGGGTATTGCTATACAAGCTCCGCAGGTATTACTTTTTTTTATAATATATATATTATTTGTAGATATTTAAAATATTGACATTTTAATTTTTCTTAAAAATATTAAATATCTTTTTGTGAAAAGATTTAGCTGAAATAAAAAATTGGGTGTTAAAGTTGGATGTCAATACAGTTGCGGCAGGAGGTGGATCGATGCTTTTCTTCAGGTCGGGTCTCTTCGTGGTTGGGCCTGAGAGCGCGGGCGCTCATCCTGGACCCGCATGTTACAAAAAAGATGGCCCATTAACTGTAACGGATGCCAATCTCGCGCTGGGTCGTCTGTTGCCTGAATACTTTCCTCAAATTTTTGGACCTGAGGAAAACGAACTGCTTGATGTATCTCGTACGTTAAGTTTGTTCACAACACTTACCTATGAGGTAATTTCTTTTACACATTAAACAAAAATATTTTTACAAAAATTTACATTCTAAATTTTTTGTAAAAGAACGAATTTTTCTAAATTGGAGAAAAAATGTATTGCATTTGATTTATAAAATGTCTGCATATGTCGCAGATCAATGAATTTTTAAAAAATGATGAAGCTATGTCAATCGATGAAGTGGCAATGGGGTTTATTAGGGTTGCAAATGAGACCATGTGCCGACCGATTCGTGCTTTGACTCAGGTACAGTTAAATCGAGCTTATTTTTTACTAATGACAAGTAACGCACTATGGTCGTTTTTAAGTTATCTTTAGTTTCTTTTTATGTAGGCAAAAGGTTATGACACTTCTCGTCATGTTCTGGCATGCTTCGGTGGTGCCGGAGGACAACATGCCTGTGCAATCGCTCGATCGTTGGGTATAAGTACGGTTTTTGTTCATAAGTACGCCGGTATTTTGTCAGCTTATGGGATGGCATTGGCAGATGTTGTTGAAGAGGCACAAGAACCAAGCGCCGAAACTTACAATCACGGTAATATACGATAACAAAATTCTCTTTAATTATGTTCCTTTATTTTAATATTCTTTTTTATCTACAGAAAGCTTCACTCGTTTGGACGATCGGTTAGATGCGATGGAAGCTAAAGTCAGAAGTAGACTTCGTGCACAAGGATTTTCTGATTCACAAATAAAAACGGAACCATTTCTTCACTTACGTTATGAAAGCACTGATTGTGCTTTAATGTGCACTCCTGCAAGTCAGGATTCAATGAGCGTCACTACTAGACATGGAAATTTTCTTGCTACTTTTCTCAAAAGGTAACCATTTGATTTGCACAAATCTTGTCTTTAATTATTTATTTATAAACTATTTTTTAATTAGATATAAGACAGAATTTGGTTTTACAATACCAGACCGTAAGATTTTAATTGATGATGTGAGAGTTCGAGGAATTGGAAAAACTGAAGTTGCACAGGATCTTATATTGTCTCCTTCACAAGCTTCACCAAAAGCTGAAAAGGTTAGATAAAAAATGCAGAAAATATCTTAAATAATTGTTGAACTATTTTTTCTTAAATTATTTCTTTCTTTTAAATCGAATTTAACTTATAGAGGATGAGAAACTGTTGTTAAATTGTTCTTACAGCAGTCCAGAGTTAGCAGTCAAGATTTATTAAAATTTATTATTACATTATATTTCTGCTTCAAAATATAATACTGTTTCAACGTCACTATAGTGATTTTCTCATCCTGAAAGGGCATGTTCTGATTTCCACTCGAGTACTCTCTGGATGTTATGTCATTTTTGTTTAACGTTTAGTGAACGACAAGAATAGTGTGATACTCGTATGAAAATCTGAACTCAGCATAAGAATTATAACTTTTTAAAACTTTATTAAATTCTGTTACGAATAAAAAAAATTTTAAAAAGGAGAACGGGTCACCGATTTTTTGCTCCTTACATCTGTCGAGTTTTCATACGTTTATTTCCTTCTCTACTTCAACTCTAGCACAACAAAATATTATATATTTGATAGTTTTTGAGAATCAAAATATCAAAAATAATCATTATTTCTCTCTCATTTTTATGGCAAAAATCTTATGTCGTTTTATTTATTTACATTTACACTTTATTTACATTTTTATATATGTTCCTTCATGTTTATATAAAATTGATTGCTTCACGCATTCTGCAGCCCAAAAATTATAAAAAAAAACATGTGTTTCACTTCCTAGTTGGGAGCAAAAATCGACGACTTTTATTCGTCGATTTTTTTCCTCCTTTAAAAATATGAATTTTCTAGACCACTATGGTGTACTTCGAAGGTGGCTATCAGGAAACAGGCGTCTATCAATTAAATTCATTATCTTCTGGAGATATTTTACATGGCCCTGTCATTATTATGGATAATTTGAGTACACTTTTAGTGGAGCCAGATTGCATTGCGGAAATTACTATCCGTGGTGATGTAAAAATAATGATTGGACAAGGTTGGCGAACGAAAGTCACTACTGATCTTGATAGTATTCAGCTTAGTATTTTTTCGCATCGTTTTATGAGCATTGCTGAACAAATGGGTCGGTATGTAATCAGTAAATAATTTTAATGTATAATTTTAAATACATGTAATTATTTTTTTAAAATATTTTTAAATATTTCAATATAATATTTGTATTTCTAATATTTGTATTTGTATTTGTAATATTTGTATTTCTAATTTTTGATAGAGTACTTCAAAGGACTTCAATTTCTACTAATATTAAAGAGCGATTAGACTTCTCATGTGCAATTTTTGGCCCTGACGGTGGTCTTGTTTCAAATGCTCCTCATATCCCAGTGCATCTGGGCGCCATGCAAGAAACTGTACAATACCAAATGAAAGCGTTTAATGGCAAATTTACGCCAGGAGATGTCATCCTCTCTAATCATCCATTAGCAGGCGGTTCCCATCTTCCAGATTTAACAGTTATCACGCCAGTATTTTATAAGTTCGTATATTCTTTATATTTCGTAATTAAAAAAATGTTTTTGGGAAACGTTATATTAATGTCATATTTATTAGACGCAATATTATAACAAAAGAAGATATATTGTTAATATTTTAATGCTAAATGTCCTAATTTTCTCTTATATTTGTGTTAAATACTCATTAAGTACTATATTCGAATTTTATATATTATACTCGAAATTTATATGCACTTTAGAGATGTGCCTACACCGATATTCTTTGTGGCCAGTAGAGGTCATCATGCTGATATTGGTGGTATCACTCCGGGTTCTATGCCACCACACTCAACGAGTTTGAGTCAGGTACGAGAGTATGGTTTTCAAATAGATTTTAAGAGAACTATACATAAATATTGTATTCTTTTATAGGAAGGCGCTGTCTTTAAAAGTTTTCTGTTAGTACATGAAGGAATATTTCAAGAAGAAAAACTCACGGAGGCCTTGATGGCACCGAGCAAAGTACCGGGAAGTTCGGGAACCAGAAATCTCTCAAACAACATTAGTGATCTCAAAGCTCAGATCGCAGCTAATCAAAAAGTAATTCAATTATTTATTCAAATTTAGTCAAATTTAATCAAATTTATGTAAGTTAAATATACGTAAAATATGTTTCCTTCTGTAAGGGTTTTCAACTAGTAAACGAGCTAATTGATACATACAGTCTCAAAGTAGTGCAAGCGTATATGGATTATATTCAATGTAATGCTGAAATTGCCGTTCGACATATGTTGAAGTCAATAGGTACGAAAATTAAAATGCGAAGAGGAAAAGAAACCGATATCAATGCCATTGATTATCTTGATAACGGTAGTCCCATCAAGTTACATGTGGATCTCGATATAAACAAAGGCGAAGCAATTTTCGATTTTAGGTATATTTTTAATCGATATTTGTAATAATTGTAATTTAGCAGTATTATTTTTTAGTTTTTATAATAATTGTTATTTTGCTATTTAATATATCAAAGATTTATCTTTTACCTTTTGTTGTTTTTTTTTATATACTTCTAAATATAATTTATTATTAAATTAATGATCAATATAATTTTTAATATTATTTCTAACTTTAGTTTGAGATTCAAGTTCTATACAAATCTAATTGAGGTGCAATTTATAGAACTGAAAAGTTTATTTGCAAATTTGTATATGGACCTTATCAAACATCAAAATCCGCTTTGATTGACAATTTTTTTTTATTTATTTTCAATCTAAATTTCATTTATAACAACATTTTTCTATATAGTCTAAATAATAATCTTTAAAAAAATATATTTTTACTCTTCTTATTGTTTTCTGCAAAATTTTATGCTATAATAATTTCATGTAAATATACTATACAAATGGTAATAATTTATAAGATAGTAAAATCTAAATTCGCAGTGGAACGGGTTGTGAAGTATGGGGTAACTGCAACGCACCACGTGCCATAACATTGTCTGCGGTAATTTATTGTTTAAGATGTATGGTTGGACGTGACATACCATTAAATCAAGTAATGTCCTTTTGGATTTTTCAAAGAAAATCTAATAATGCACTTGGATTAATTTAATATTGTCTATAGGGTTGTTTGAAGCCTGTGAAAATAATTATCCCTAAAGGATCGTTACTCGATCCCTCGGAGGATGCGGCAGTGGTAGGAGGCAACGTCTTGACATCTCAACGTATTGTTGACGTAATCTTGGCAGCTTTTGAAATTTGCGCAGCTTCGCAGGGTTGTATGAACAACGTAACCCTTGGCACTGAGAAGTGGGGTTATTATGAGACAGTTGCTGGTGGAAGTGGAGCAGTAAGAAGAAATTATAAGCTTTAGATAGGATATATTTGAATGTTAAAATAAATTCTGACTAATAAATTATCTAAATAATTAATTAAAAAAAAAAGAAATATATATATATATTTTATATATATATATATATAATATATATATATATATATATATATATATATATATATAAATTGAAATTTTATTTGAATATTAAAAAATTAAGATGTATATATAAAAGATGTATATATAAATTTATTATATTATAATAATAATTATTATAATTTTTTTTATATCATAAAAGTTAACGTAAGATAAAAAAAGATATAACATACATTCTATTTTAGTTTTACGTATATTTTAGTGGTACGTATAATAGATATTTGTTTAGTAAACTTGTATTCTCCAGGGACCGACATGGCATGGCAGAAGTGCTGTTCATACGCATATGACTAACACAAGAATAACAGATCCAGAAATACTCGAGCTTCGCTATCCAATTATACTTAATCGCTTCTCCATTCGATGCGGAAGTGGTGGTAATGGAGCATATATCGGTGGCGACGGTGCTGTGCGTGAAATGATATTTAGGTGAAATGATATTTAAATGCGCATTTCTATGCACATTATGATTATTTATATAAATTTTTCTTCTATTTAAAATTACGTTTGAAGATAATATATAAAAAAATAACTGCTGGCAAAAAATACTCTTATTTAAAATTTGTTTTTAAATATTTATTTACAGAGCTCCGATGACTTTATCTGTATTAACCGAGCGGAGAGTGTATCATCCACCTGGATATAATGATGGTGAGGCTGGAGCATGTGGCTTAAATATTTTGGTGCGGACTGATGGTAGACACATTAATTTAGGGCCAAAAGCTGCCGTTCCAGTTTATGAGGGGGTAAGTAATTTTAAATATTTTTTTGTAAACATAATCAATATCTTACAAGCTTTATCAAAAAAGCAACATATTTCCAAATATCATAATAATTTATTACGTTACTATAAACACAATATGTTTATCAATATTGAAAAGTTTAAATTAATCCCTAAATGATGAATAAATGCGACCTTAATTATGCAGCTAAAAATATTAGACATCTATATTTTTTGTTTATTTGAAACTCTTTTATCTGCATTATTACTTACTAATTATCAGCATTATACATAATTTTAAAAGGTTTTTGAAACTTTTTTTGTTATCGAGAGATATACATACTGTTAGTGATTATATATATTTCATATGTTTTGTGAAATGAAATGAATTATATTATGAAAGTAAAGATAAAAATCATTTAAAAAATTTATATACTAAAAAATTTTTGTAATATTAAAATTATAGTCAAAATATGTTCTTCACTTGTAAAAATATTTTGTGTTATCTAATTAAAATTGTTACAGTTATGTAACTGTTATTATTTACAGTGAGTGCAAAAAGTATCATTAAGCAATACTTGTATATAACAATGCTTTTAATAATTTTATTTTATCTGTGAAATGAGTTTGTTTTATAAAATAATAAATAGTAAATATATACAATTGGCTTTATTTTTTCATAACAATTTTTAAAGGCTCTCTATATATGCAAATGTAATTGACGTATTTTGCTTCTATACACTATGTGCTATAAATCTCGATTAATATGCGATTTGATTTTATGGCAAGGGCAAATGCAATTTTCCAAAAATTTTGATGACGTTATTTTGCGACATGCTATCGCTTCGAAGTTTCGGTGGAATAGTTTGTAGTAGTTTGATCAAAAGTTGGGATGTATGTACGATCGCACGCACATGCAAAAACTCATAGTAGTGTAATTTAACCGCTTTTACTAATTATCTCTTCTCACTGCATTTAATTATATTCAATAATAAATGCAATAGTCGACTGTTGTCTAAAATACAATGTATGTCTTTGTATCCGTTAAAAACATATTAAAGCGCACGCTACAAACAATTATGATATGTTATATTTTTATTTGTTATAATAATTTAATGTACAACGGCATTACATATTATAAATGCAGACATCCACAATTATTTATATTTTTTATGTCACTTTATACATTCAAACGAGTTTATCTTAAATATAAATTATAAAAGTGCAATTATAAGATAAAATTAAAACAAAATAAATTATAACATGATCTAGTTTAAAGAAAGAAATAACATTGAATTAATTCTACGTTATTTGTGTAAAATACATCTTAGCCTTAAAATTTTAATAAATTTACAGTGTAAAACAATTTTTATCGATCAAATACCGCAAATAAGTAGGGCTACAAGAATATATAATTTAGGACATAAATCTTTAACTTTTTAGCTTTTGATTGTTTACCAATACGATACTTTCATTATCTTAATAATATGTAATTATTATTATTACGAAAGTTTAGCTAACAATTTCTCATCAAATTTCTGTACAGGATAAGTTCATTATGGAAACTCCAGGTGGTGGTGGTTACGGTTCTGTTTATAAAGACAAGCAAGCTGAGAGATTTTCGATCTATTCAAAGACTAATAATTCACAATATTTAGCAACAAGATCTACATCAGAATATAAAGATACAAAATCTAATGGAAGTCCACATAATTTTGCAGAACGCGGAAGTGTTTTTGAGTATCGTATGGCCCAGGAATCCGTTTAGTAAAACTCATAATTATTGCCATAAACGCGATGAATTGTAGTATAAAAAAACGTATATATATTGCGGAAAAAACAAACGTGCATAAGTTGCAATAGTTGCACTCATGTTACAATATATTGTAATTATTATTTAGTTATTTAGATTAAAATTATGTATTTTTAATCTTATATATATATTTATCGTAATACGAGTATATATATTGTTATATATTTTTAAGTGAGCATTTATTTTAATAAAGATATCCTCAAATTATAATTTTGTGTAATGTACATTATATCTGTAATTTTTAAAACAATTTTAGTATTTCTAATCCTTATTTTAATTTTTGTTATAATTGCAATGGTACCATCACTTCCAAGTCAATTCGCATTCTGGGGGTCAATTCCTAGAGGAATGAAATTTCTCTTTGCTATGGCTAATTTCCTCGATTTACCAGTCCGTTCGATTTGCGGCAGGTGCAAGATGGCCGACGTTTCATTTCCGGCAGGAGTAATTACTGACCGAAATGTCACTGTGCTGACCTACATAGCAGTGGAATTATGATTCCATTTCCATAAAACGTTGTCCAAGATATTTTAACAATTTGCTAACAAACGAGTTTCGTAAATTTTTGTGTGAAATACGATAATAGAAATATTTTTGCTAAAAAAGATGTGAATAAAAGAAATAGTATTTTTTTGTAAATTTTGACCTCGAAGATATGATATAGTTATTAAAAAATTTGTGATTAAGGAAGGAATACTTTTACAATTGAGCGAGAACATAAAAATTTGAACAATATAAATATATCATGTTCGTGTTTAATTTTCGAGATATTTTTCAAAACATGTTACAAACTTTTTAACAATTTTATCGTATCCAGAAGATAAAAATCTATAAAAAATATTGTTTCTTTTACTTACACCTTTTTTTTGGGTAAAACTCGATCCTTTTTTAACATCTTCTTTTCAAAAGGTAATGAAGGAGGATCTAAGGTCCTTTTCATGATTATATACATATATTTATACTTACCGTCTCGTTCTTAATGATAGAGAAATCTTAATTAAGGATTTAAAAAGAAATCGGCGAGTTGGCGTCTTTTTTTAATTGCGTTACACTCTGAAATGTGAAATCGAGCACTGCCAAGCAACCCAAATAGCACAGCAACACTTGCAAAGCGTTAAAAAAGCGATTATATACGCTATTAGCGCTTTTAGCGCTTTGTTAACGCTTTGTAAGCGCTTTGTGCTACTTAGGAGTACTACAATGGTTAATTCTCCATCATCTTTGAACGAGATAGTAAGTATAATTTCGGTCGGATGAGCCCGCCTTCGTCGAGCTCGTTCGACCAGTCTATTGTAGTGGATCGGCGCAATTACTCCCACCGAATAAAGGCGAATGGAAATGCAAAAGAAAAGTGTCGCTCGTAAAAAAAAGTGAGATTTTGTCCGAAATGGGTGCTCCTACCGATCGATATTTTACAATGGAATGAAAATCAAAGTAGATACTTCGAGAAGAGACAGAGTACGCACAAAAATTTCCGAACAAGTTTTTACGATGCATGAGATTCTTACGAAAACCACACTATCAGAATCGACACTTAAGAGGAGAGTATTATTTCATCGAGATTTTGCAATTTAAAATTCTTACAACGTACTGCATTTTTTATTGATGCAAGAGTTTCTTCTTGACTTCAATCCTCGCCAGAGGATAATGTTTTCTTCTTAACTTCGTGCAGTTCGACGATTGTAAGGAGCTATAATACTGAATGCGATATTATTGAAATGATTTCTACTCCGTATTGTAGTTTTATCATACTTTAACAGAGATTATTATGCGTGAAGTTTGATACTACAATACGGCAATAACTAAAGACAAATAATATTTGTATTGAGAAAAGATTGTATTGTTTAAAATATTTAAGCATTGTAAAACATATAAACACGAACAGCTTAATATTTAGAGTTAATTTTAAGAGTTTGAGAATTTGTGGAACTAATTCTTAAAAAAAAAAAAAAACTTTACTTTGTATTTAATTTTTATTTATTTAAATTGCTACAAATTTAATATATTCCAAAATTGTGAGTATAATTTATTCGACTTGTAAGCATGCATATAATTTCGTAATTATACACAATATAATTAAATAATAAAGAGTAATTCGAAAACAAAATAATTATCAAATTTTAGGAATTTGTACTTACATTAATATATCTGTAGTATTTAATATATCTGTAGTTTAATTTTATATATCATAGATATTTCGCAATGTGTTTAATTACACTGCAACGCGTAGTCGGAACATAAAATATCGGAAAGTTTCGTCACGTAGAACGTTATACGTAGAACGGCGCAACTATGCAACTCATCAGAGCGTATTGAGCACGACACAGGAGGCAGAACGAAAGTCTTCTCTATTTAAAACAGTCCTGCCAGTTGGGCATCACGTTTTGGAAATTCAGAAAATTTTATACGCGTACGCAGTTTAATATATGAATTACACGAGGGAAGTATCGCGAAAAAGTAACGTATGAAAAAGTAACATATTTAACAGAAAGATAGATACATATAGAAAATCTGCGATAAATTGGATAAAATTTTGTTTAAAAAGTGACGACCGGATTTAAAATTCTTAAAAAAATTAAAATTTTGAAGAATGTATATGGAACATTCTCGGAAAATGTAACAATACATAGATGGCATTTTTAATCGATATTTGAATGTCGTTTTTACATTTCATAAATATTTCGAGATATTTTGGAATACTCTTGGAACGTTTGTATTTTTTGGAATGTTAGGAACTTTTTATGAATATTTTAGAAGTATTTAGCATTAGCTAGGTATTAAATACTTTTAATATCCGTCGATTTTGTTTTGGATTTTCTGTGTCAAAGCAATTTTTTTAAATTTAAATTTGATAAATTTGATAAATTTGATAAATTTTAATTTTTTAATCACTTTTAGATCAGTTTAGGTATACTATACTCAGAAAAGATTCAGTCTAAATTTGCCATTTAAATTGAAACCGGAACATTTTATGACATCATGTATGCATGTTGTATATACAAAGGGTAGCACATCGAAGGGCATAGCGTTCATGAATACGGTTGTAGTCACGCGTACGTTCTTATAGAAGTTATGCTTGCAGGAATATACGCACCGACGATAGCTGTCCTGGTTTCATCCCTGGCATAAATCACTAGCAATGACTCACACAAAAACGTGGAAGAACCTTATATATCGTTTTGTCTTCTTTTCATCCGATTTTCATGACTCAGCTCTTTTGCTTAGTGATGTTGTCTCCAACAACAGCGATAACATGTTGAAAGTGCCTCCTCTGTTGTTGTTGAACAATGTCTTATTACATCTTACGTAAGCTATTTTACAGAGCCATTTTCATTTTGATTTTTAAATATGTAATAAATATATTTTAAATAAATAATTAATCTTTACTTTCTTTTCATTGTGCTATTTTTAATCACTATTATTGAGATATAATTATAATTACGACACTAATATAGACCAATATGAAATGATTCCGAAATATTCTCGTATAATTTAATTTATAAATATTAATATATTATATTAAAGCATTATGAAACTTAATTTTTATTATTTTATTTTCAAACTTTATATATCTCATGCATTTAGATTATTTCAAATAAAATAAAAAATGTTAGAGAATCATTTGATTTTTATAAAAATTTTAAAGGTTACATTGATCTCTGTTTGTACCTCTATTTAATCTATATTAATAAAAATAATATGTAATTGATTTGTCTACAATAATTGATTTGATTGATTGACAATACAAAAAAAGACTAGCGGAAACTAAGGCAATGTGTTATGGATGTTATTTTAATAAGCGTTAAGATAAATGTAACGACGCGATATGAAAATCCATAGAATGCCTAGCTCGTGACATTTTTGCGCAGATGACTTCCTTGTTGTCGGTTTTTTTTCGTTCTGCTTCTTTTTTCTTTATCTTCCGGCTATTCAACAAAGCGTTTCCGGTTTTGCTTTATTTTCACAAAGTTTTGCAGCTTTTCAATCCGCTTCACTTTCAACTAATGATATCGCAAGTCCGCTTTTACAAAAATGGGAAGAATTATAAAGAAAAATATAATTGACACACTGTGTGATATAGATATATTTGAAAAATATACTATATTTCTTTATTATCCTATGGTTAAAATTCACTGTGACTACACAATATTGCTAAATATGCATTTATACTAAATATGTTTTTATATTCTTGTTTTTCAAAATTATAATTCTACAATTACTAGAGAAATGGAAAATAATTCTATTAATTTTTATGTTCTATTAATTTTTATGTAAGATACATATTTATAAAAAGAATTAATTGGAGGTAGTAGGCAATGCGCGAGTTGATTTTCTGTCGTATCCTTGATACGACAGAAGCTGCGTTTAGCAGAAAAAAATTGATCAGTGAGCGCTCAAAGATGTTTAATATGATTGTTCTTGCCTTTAATTCTTTGCTGGATCTAAGTGTAACAATCAATTTTAATAAAGTATTACTGAGTGTGAGTACTCATTGATTACTGATTGTGAGTGAGACATTGATTAATTTTCTCTGAACCACCGATGAAATACTATGAAAGACATTTTGTCAACCTTGGATAAATTTTTATAAAAGATCTGGAGTTAATTGAAAAACGATAATTGATATAAATTTGCGATTGTTAATATAAATATTTGGATAACATATTATTAAAGTCATGTGATTTTTTATTATACAAGTATAAATGCTTCATTAATAAGTGTGTATACTTTTAATGCTGTAATATCTTATATATTACAGTAAAAAATTACAATTTTAATTTGCTCTATAGTTATCATCTCTATTTCCAATAAACGAAAATGGATTGAAATGGATTCAGAATTTTAGAAATATGCGCGCGCGCATATTCGCAAACTTTAAAATAAATCTTTTTCAATCCTAATGCATTTTAATTTATTTATAGAAATTTCATAAAGCACATTTCAATCTAAAAATAATAGCTTTTTTTTCTGTGCCTTGTGAATACATCTCAATTCAAAATTTGAAACATAAAATGCAATTTTTCAATCCAGAATAAAAATTGAATCCAATTAAATTCAATGAAATCCAATTGAATACAATGAAATCCAATTGAATACAATTGAATCCAATTGAATAAAAAAAGTTTTTGTTATTTGAAATACGCATTTAGATAGATAAAATTTCAATTTTCGTTTACTAGGTTTTGATAATCATAAACGATAATTAAAATCACAGTTTTAAATAAAAATCGAGTATTATTGAGCTTTAAATATATATGTCTACGGAACTAATAAATCACGAAATTAATAGTATATTATTATTACCATGTCTTATGCTAAATCATGTTGAAATTTAAATTTCAACAGAGATGCGAACTCGCGAATATCGGCCTTTAATAGTATCTCGTCTCTCTCGTGACTGAATGCATTCTATCATGGCTAAATGCAACTCTTGAAACAATTGAAAGATGCGTTAGAAAAAAACATCATGATGCAATCGTGATTCATTTTAACCTCTTTAAAGTTTTAATACGTGTTATATAAGTGGATACGTGTTATATTTGTGGGAATCCGAGGAATATTTTCCAACATGAAATTGCCTTGGACATTAATGAAAAATCTAAAATTACCTAAACGGAATTTTGCACAGAATAGAGAGCATAAAGAGAACTGGAGATTCACCTTAGCAAAATCATTATTCAATTCGATGGCTGGATATAACAGATATGGGCTTTATACACACGATACAATAAATTACAAGCATCCTATAGTATGCGAAGCAGTGCGTCGATTGCCAGAGGAAGTGCTGGATGCCAGGAATTTCAGGTAACGTAAATTTAATGTAGATCCCTTATAATAAAAAAACAAAAATTGTCTACAAATAACTACGAAGAAGATGTAAAAGAAAGACGTAAAAAATGTAAAAGATGTAATCATGAGCATATTTTCGTACATATAGTATATAAACATAAAGGAAAATAAATATTCTTTAAACTTTTTCTAGTGCTTTATAAAATAAATACACTATAATAATCAAATATGACTCCATTTTAATATGCAAGATTTAATCATTAAAAAAGCTCCGCAATTTTAAATTAACAAACATAAACTCGTGTTTTTAATATAAAGTTTTACTAAACGTTATGTTTCGCAATTACACATAGACTTTTTTCAAATTTACAATGCATATGTAATTATATGCCAGATGAGAGACTGATGAGATGCAGCGCATTGTGTCGCGCTTCAAAGAATTGTAAAGACGTCTCTTTCATTAAGTACTAAATTCGCTTGATGAGATCTCTTAATTTGAGACTTAGTTAAACAGCGATATTATTCTACGAGCAACATTACAATATGTAGCATGCGATGGGATTCTACTTCTCGCGTTCGCGTTTTTCTGTACCCGGTCTTGAAGGTTTCCACTGTCTGTGAATTAACGAGAGAGATTCCTGTATTCTTTTTTGCATTACAAGCCTCTGGAATATTCTGCGACTACGCAGTTGACTTTTCTATTATGCCACTCAGGCGCTTCTCGAACGAAGGCACGTAACAGTTTTGCATGCTTTGTAGGATCATACGCGCTCTACAGCTGAATTTCCTGAAGATATATCTACCCAGCGAGAAATGGATCACATTCGAGCAGGATTTGGAGTATCGATATCTCACACCGTATATAGAAGAGATCAAATTTGAGCAAGCTGAGATGAATGAATTCGATTACTTAAAAGACTAGGGATTGGCCGACTGTTAACGTAAATGAAAAAAAAAAGATTTCTCTGTAATTGACATGCGCATTCACGTGCATACGTCGCGAAATTAATTGTATGAACAGTGCTCTATTATATCAATAATTTTTTCAGGCTTTTCTTCAAACAGTTCTAGTGTGACAACAATAGTTTTACTAAATGTTCAAATATAATAAATATAAACTATTAATATCTTAATGCGTATATAAAATAATATTAATGCGTATATGCACAATTTTTCACGCTCTGACAACCATTTGAAAAAATTATCGATATAATAGCGTACTGTCAGAATAATAATATAGTTTGCGACTGTATATTATTAAATTAAATGATGCTATATGGAATGCTATTACAAGTTTCGTGTAGAAGAAGATTTATGAAGAAGATTTGTTAGCAATGATTGAATATAAAACTTGTTGTTTTCCATTTATTATTTTCAAAGTTTTAAACAATAAAGAGATATTATCGGTAAATGTCATTTTTGAAATAGTATAATGCGTTGATGTATAGATTCTTAAAATTATATTAGAAATATTTCATTAAATAAATATATATTTTAGAGATTAATGTATAATAAGTTAAAGTATTTGATTTTGTTAAATGCAAAATTTTATTCACATATTTTTTTCTTTTTTATGCATTTTAGTTTTGTTACTTGTCAATTCCACCTCAGACCACCAATTGTCACTTCAGACCTGTAGGTGGTAGTTAATAAGACCTTGCACAAGAAGTTGTTGTTTCAACTTGCAAGTGTAGTGTTTAGTTGTTGGAAGTGCAACTTCGAGATTCATGAACTAAACAGATATGAAAGGTCAACCGGTTGACTGATTCTCAAACATCTAACAATAACTAACTGTCCTGTAACAGTTTGCTTATGATGCGGTATATTTTATCTCAGATTTTTTTTCAGATAAATAGAATACTGTCAGCGAACATCAATATGATATACTAACAATTCGTTATACTAAACTGAGCTATTTTGCAATTAATTTAATATAATTATACTTTAAAAAAAATATATATATATATATATATGTATGTTAATCTTTATTTTACAAATTTTAATATTTTTTTATTTTAAAGTTAAATAAAATTAAGATTTTTTTATTTTTTATTTTTATATATTGTTAAGTTAACTTAAATGCGGTTAATGTAAATAACATAATTGTATTATGTGTAATCAGATTTATTTAATTATACACTTTATTTCAATTGTAATAGGTCAGTTACGATAAATATTATTTGATTTCTAGTTGTAAATTTTATAATTATAAATTTACAATTAGAATCATTATTGCAAGTTAAAATAAATATGTTTTTAAAAGAAGGAGTTACAATGTTAAAATCCTCTAATTTATTCGATGTCGAAAACATATTCAAATGTAATATACAATTTATTGCCTGATAAATTTATAGCGCATCACATTTGTTCTCCCATCTGAATGCGCATATTATATCGAGAAACGTATAATCTACGGATTTGTTTACGCGAAATTTACGACGAATGGAAAGGAAAATCTGACTTTGCTTTGCATGGCATAATATAAATCAACATGCATCGTCATGTATACTTACTGCAGTTACTGTTTTCCGCATATTTTATATTTTGTTTTTGTAAGTCGAAAAATTATTATTTTACAATACAGTACACTTCTATTTTAATAAACTTATTTTTAATTACTTATACTGTACATTCGCTTTCAGCTCAGCTTTTTATTTCATTTACCTACATATTTTATCCATCTTACATATAAATTTAGAATCTTTCATTTTAATTTTAACGATAATTTTTTCTAATCAATTTATAACAGTCAGTACGCACTTTTTATTATCAAAAATTCATACTCTTTTACAATTTTCATTTATTTATGATGATATAATCGCTGATATAGTTGTTGATATAATCACTGATATAATTTTTCCTTTTTTTAAAAATAATTCTTTGAAAACTTTGCTCAGAATGTAAATAAGTCTAAGTAAGTCTACTTTACCTGTTCGATCTCTCTTTCACAGAAAATACTTTCTTGAGGCATGTCGATCTTCTCGCAAACTTTTCTTATTTCTGGTCAACAGAAGTTTCGCAATTTTCCATAATTTTTTTCCTTGCAAAAGAGACGAAAGCACCCTGATATTTAAGTTCATTTAATGTTCGATCGAGTGTTAGCGAATTACTGTTCTAGCGCGGCCGGGAAACTCGCGGCGCGATGCTGCGTTTAGGATTTCCCGTGAGAAAAGAGTTAATCGCAGTAACGCACGGCTGGCATCGACTTTACGAGTTAAAGCGAGTCGTAAAAAGTTCGTTGCCGTGGTTCCCGCACTCTTATCCTGAGTTACCCAATACTTGGTTCGCGTTCTGAATTCTTTATGATTTCACGAGCCTCGCGAAATGCCTCACGAATGAAAACGCGAAAACGCGTTTACGTTTGTCGCCGAAAGTATTCACGGCGTGCATTTTCTAGTGAATGGCCTTGCATAAATTGAAAAGCCGCATCAGTGTGTATGCCATTACAATTCTTTTATTTTTGCACTTCAAATTATATGAGCAATTAAACGCATAAAATAAATTTGTCGTTATCCAATTTTTACGATTAATTCTATATGACATTTATTATTAAATATTTTTGTTAAATTTCGAAATTTATGTGAAAATTAATAGCGCTTATACGTTTATTATAATATATCATTGTTTATTATTGTAATGTCCATTATTTTTTTAAAAAAGAAGTATGCAAAGATTAGTTCAAGTATATAACTAAATTAATTTTCACCAAACGTTCTACTGTACTTATAGAATCATGGTGATCACATGGTGATGAATGGATTTTATGTAGAGATGCGGGAGAGCCAATATGGTTTGGGACATAAGATCGTTCTTTCGGAAAATACTTCTTTTTCTTCTAGTGATCTTTAATCTTGTGAAGTGCATTCTCTCAGTCATTTAAATGATCTGTGAGTCTTTGGTCTTTTTAATTAGCTTCTTTTCAAATTCTAAAGTAGGATGATCTAGGTTCTACTTGGTGGTAGGTAAGTTCCACTTGTCATCGTTTTGCTACATAAAATTCTTTATTACCAATATGGTTCCGTGATTCATTAGAAAATTTGATAAAAGTTTCATGAAGATCTATTCAGTTATACATCTGGACTAATCTTTGCATATCTACTCGTTTACTTTATGATTAAAGCGACTAAATTATAATCACTAAATTAATACATAAACAATAATAACGTGATGATTAATCGTCGTGAAATTGTCAATAAGAGAACGTAATAAAAATAAATTTTGTAATGATCGTTAAATTAATCCGTACATTACTGCTCTAAATTCGCGAAGTAAAATGGTATTCTGTTTGTCCTCTTTATTTTTTCTCTTTTCCTAGATTATGTGATTTCCTGCAAGGTTATATGAATATGAGTAATTGTCTGGAATACTGAGACAGAGGATTCACTTACTCAGCTAGAAACAACGCAAAACGATGTTAATTTTCTGGTACCTTGGACACTTAACACGCGCCATGCTTTCAACGACCGGAACTTCACTAAGGCGTCTCTGAGAGAGCGGCGCTCATTCGATAACTCGATAGTTCTAACGACGACGCTTCGGATAATCGCGCTGACAACGTTCGCTTCAATTGCATTCGCTTCATTTGATTTGCCTCTTTGTCCGGCTCATGTCAAGCGCGAGGCGTCGCGCGTCTGTTATCGATCCTCTTAAATATTTCGGCTAAGTAACTTTAGTCTCTTGAATGTAGAAAGATATTAAAAGGAAAAAAAAGTATTTAGTGAATGCTTTAAAACTACCTTAAGATTGTAATAATAGTTTATCTTCTTTTAAGAGAAATCATAAATTAAAAGAAAATATAAATAATATTACAATAAAACAGGATTCAAGACTTGAAGTTGAGAAAGGGAATCTACGTGAATAAATATGTTAAAAATGTAAAATAAAATATTTTTAGGAGGCTTTGTTTTTCTGAAAAATGAAAAAGGTGTAGTAAAAAATATATAAAAAAATTCTATTCTATATTTTTAACTTATTTTTTCACATATATAAAAATATAGAAAATTATTTTTTCACATCTCATTCACGCTTATATTTTCAAATCTGAAACATTGTTAAATAATAGAATATTGTAGGCAAATAATGAAGAAATATTAAGGAAATATTTATAACAGGAATATATATAAACTAATATATATAGATGTATATGTAATAAAAAAATATGTTATTTTCATTGTTTTATTTTTTAACAGTAAATTCAACCAATTTGAAGTCTTTTGAAAGATTAAAAAATATATTCCATAAAGATATGTTTTGTACGAATATATAATTTGAATTAAATTTAAGTGATCTAGTAAGTAATTTAGTAAAATCATATTTTAGATAACATTTATTTTACCATAGAATTATGAAAACTTAATAACAAAAATGTAACTTACAGTATTGAAACAAAAATTATAAACTTACAGTATATGAGAAATGAAAAATGTACGAAATGTTTTGTATATAGTACATGTTTCTTGTCATTGATCAAGTAACATTATCGAGTTTCTGCCATTACGAAGAAACTTCGGCTTTGTTTTAGCATAAGACAATAGTCGTCCATTTTAAGCTTGTTCGAAGTTCGGACCTCATCCAAACCTGTCATCAAACTGTCATTAAGACTGCCTCTCATTTGGACATAAATGCGAAACTGTACAAGATGTAGAGATATTAGTAAATTATATCAATTATACAATGAAATGTATAACGTAAAATATTTTTTGAGAAAAATGTCTATCAATATACGCATCATATATAAATTATTTCTTGATTTTCTGATTATAAAAAATGTTAATTCTAATATAATAATTTGGCAAAATAATAA